>NW_005054388.1:2585484-2589066 GCF_000277835.1 Geospiza fortis
GAATCCTGCCTACTCACACTGATTTTTCCAATGGAAAGAAGCTTTTAACAAGTCACTTCCTCTGGGCTAGAGACAAACAAGTTCCAAGCTACTGCATGAGGTCTTCACAGTTCCTATGTGCTCTCCTTGCTATCTATAATCTGTCTTTTATACCTCAACTCCTTCCCTCTCTGCATCTCCTGTTTCTTCCCCATGATAGAAGAAAGAGGACCAAGACAGCCTGTCCATACCACACCACTACTGATCCCCATTTCCACCCCAGAGAGAGCTAAAGCCAAACCTTTTGGCCCTGCACTGACCCTCTCCAATGTGAGTGGTATTTTCGGGGTCCCCCATGGCAGGAAGGAAATGATGAATCTGACTCCATGTTCTTAGAAAGCTATATATTATATTATATTATATTATATTATATTATATTATATTATATTATATCATATCATATCATATCATATCATATCATATCATATCATATCGAAAGGATACTTACAGAAGGCTTAACAAGATACTAATGAAAAACTCCCTCTCCTGAGTGACCTCTCCTCAGAGTCTAACACAGCCTGACCATGACTGGTCATTAAGTTAAAACAATTCACATGAAACCAATCAAACAACCACCCGTTGGACAAACAATCTCCAGACACATTCCAAAGCAGCAAAACACAGGAGAAGCAAATGAGATAATATTGTTTTCCTTTTTCTCTGAGGCTTCTCAGCCTCCCAGGAGAAGAATCCTGGGCAAGGGGATTTTTCAGAAAATATGGCGGTGACAAATGTGCCATCAAAGGGAGATGAGAATGGTATGCAGAAGGGAAGGAAGGAGCATAGGCCAAAATTCCCTATGTGAGGCCTTTGCAGCAGGGGGTCAGAGGACCTGCGGGCTCCTTTCATGCTGGTGCATCTTTATGCTTGTGAGCCACTTCTACAAACCATCTGCATCAGGACAGTATCTTGTACAAAGGCCTCAGGAAATGAAGGGTTTGATGCAGCCTGAATATTAATGGTCAAAAAGAGTTTCAGGACGTGTATATTACAAAACTGTTATTTTTACAGACCCTAATTTTGATATTTGCTGGGTCCCCAGGACAAAGGAGGAATTGATGAATCTGACTCCATGTTCTTAGAAGGCTAATTTATTATTTTATGATATTATATTATATTATATTATATTAAAGAATGCTATACTGAAGAACAGAGAAAGGATACTTACAGAAAGCTTAACAAGAATGATAATGAAAACTCATGACCCTCTCCTGAGTCCCAACACAGCCTGACCATGATTGGTCATTATGTAAAAACAATTCACATGAATCCAATCAAACAATCACTTGTTGTATAAACAACCTCCAACCACATTCCAAAGCAGCCAAATAGGAGACAAAAATGAGATAATATTGTTTTCATCCTTCTCTGAGGCTTCTCAGTTTCCCAGGAGAAAAATCCTGGGCAAAGAGGATTTTTCAGAAAATATCATGGCGACATCTAATGAATACACTCTGACTGCACCTTTTTCTTGGTGCTCAATAATTTGCTAGAGTAGTTAAGATCCAGCAAAAATTTAGTGTCCAAAATTCCCATCAACATCAGCATGAGAAGGGACCCAGCCCACTGCTGGACCATCTCCTTGGTAAAACCATAATGTCACAAAGCACATCAAACCTGACACACCTAGTGGCAATGCTGCCAACTCTAACCCAAACTGTGATTATAAAATAATTCCCTCTATAGTAATTAATATGGTAGGACTGATGAGGGAGTGATCAAACCCCTCCTCTGCCCAGACTTAACCATTCCATGGAACAATGCACACAGTTTACCAAAGAATCAGATTGAGCTGATATTTTCACAGATAATTTCACAGCAATAAGAAAATCACATTGATTAGAGCCCTATACCATTTCCTAGACAATAATATTCACATTTGCTTAATACCAACTGTGCTACTTAATTGTCAGGGAGCATAATTTTCTACAGCTAAACTGTAACAACCACAAGGCATCCACAGCATCCAACAACCTGGCAGCACCTTCTGCTGTTCACTGATGGTGGAAGCAGGGCCAGGTTACTCAAACCATCTGCTGCAGAGGGGAGCCAGGCACTGGGGACTGCTGGGTGAAAGCCCCATTAGACAGAGCATATGCGATTTAGATGGAAGTAAACAAATTAAAAAATAATCAGAGTGGAAAATAGAAGTCAAGGGAAATCTTCCCTCCAAGTTCAAGATCTTTCAAGTCCCACAAATCCCTGGGTTATTAACAAAGCATTATTTTTGGGTACTTGTGGTCATTTTTACTCTGTTAGGAATTGCCAATAATAGTTGCCAACACTGAGAAAACCAGCTTTGACTAGAGCTGACTGTGAATCCAGAAATGGTTTTGGTTTCACATCAGATTAAAACCAAAGTAAGAAGAAGCCCGGAAAAGCAAATAGCTTGAAGCCTTGGATTTTCAGTCAGACTGGAACCACAGTTTGCACTATCATGCAGAGGACACCTAAGTCAGCAGTTGCTCTCTCCGTCTCTCCTGTTATCCCCTACTCTTCTCCTGAGCAACTCTCCTGTGAAGGTTAGCCCAGTGCTAGCTAGCCTTTCCCTAATGTCAGGGGCAAAGCACTTGTTTTCCATGGGGACAGCAAAGTCAAGCTTCACCATCTTCTGTAGCAGCAAAATTCTACTGCTCTACATCAAAAAGTAAATTCACTCAGAGCCACTTTACCCCAGCTGGTGCTCAGAAAGGTTCATCTCCTACAGCCACAGCTCCAAAACAGGTTGGAGCTGTGCTTGCCCATGAACTGAATGGGAGCCTCTCCAGGAGCATCATCTGCTCATGCCCATGCAGTCTCTCTCAAGCCCTTCTAATCAGAACAAGATAACCAGCATTTTAATTTGGCCTAAGAAACTTGGCTGCTGCCTTCATTTACAGTCTCTAGCAAATATACAAATAGCACATATAATGCAACTTAGTTGTTTGCCTGTCTTCCATGCCAGCTCTCAGCACAGAATTAATGTTTTGATGGAATAATAAACCTCTCGAAATCTGAGCTGATAATGGACAGTCACGTTAGATGCTTAAATTATAGCAGCATGAACAGCCTTGCAATAATCAACCATGCAACTGCCAAAATGTTTTCATTGTTCATTAACTGGAACCTTTTTTGCATTGCTAATCCTAATGAGCTGCTATTCTCATTACCATTCCAAGCACTGTCTGTAGCACATCTCTAGATTTCTTTTCCACCCAAACATACAATCTTATTCAACTGGCAGCCTGTTAATGCATTAAAATCACAGAAATGGCTGCTTTAGTGCAACTGTAACAAACCTACAGTGCAAGCACCTTGAGGGGAAAGTTCAGTTCAGTCTTCAAGAACTTTTGCTCAAGTAGAAAAACAGAAGGTCTTTTATTGAAGAGACTATATAATAGAGTTTAAGTTCCAAATCCAAAATCCATTGAAGTTAATGTGAATCTTTCCATTGATTGCTGTATACACTGAACTGTTTTAACTCCCTCCCTTCCTCTTCTGCTCCTCCCCAAGCATGAATAAGTGAATCCATGCAGAGATAGTGAATTTTCTTGCAGGGAACAG
>NW_005054388.1:2589118-2736774 GCF_000277835.1 Geospiza fortis
TCCTCTACTCTGACTCCACAGTGGCAGAGCTCAAAGAGCTCAAAGCATCCAGCAGTCCTTCTCAGTCCACAAGACGGGTCCTTTCTTTGCTACATTTATTTAAATTTTGCACAAAGTTTACCCCAAACTCTGAAAAGTTGCACTTCACTGCTCCATCTGCACCTTGTTTGCAAGAAGGAGCAGGCCAGAGCCACTGGCTTCGGTAGCATCCATTTTCTGTGGAGGAAAATATGCAGAAAGCATCTTCTGTAACAGCAGGCCCCAGTTCCAGATGTAAGCAGCTTATTCATTGAGGGAGAGCAGAAAATAGAGACTGTCACTTCATACTCAGTTGAATATATTAAAAAAAAAAGTCAGCAACTTGTTAATGGTGGGCAGTTCACCCACATAACCATGGAGAGGTTTTTTGAAGGAAAAGCCAGATGTGGAGCCTGGTTTATTTTCAGTGTGACCCTCTCGTTTTTAAGTGTAAGAGCCCCAAAACAGAGGATGTTAACAAAGTATTAGGCATCATCTTCAAGCAATTTCAGCCTTGAACCACTGATTTGTTCCAGAGAGACAGTTGTTTCCTTCAGCTCGGAAGGAGGGAATAAATTTCTCTTCCTTTCTCAAAAGAGACCACATCTGCAGAGAATATCACATGAGAAGACACAGTATGAATTGTTCAGATGGAGCATTTTCTAAGTTGTTCTTATGACAAAAAAATTCAACATTAAACGAACTCCAAATGAATGTAAGATCTCTGAGTTCCCAAAGAAGCTGAAGCAAACACATAGATATAACATTGCAGTTTCTCTTCACCAATATAAATTCATAACCAACTAAATACTTATTCCACACTGACAAAGTATTTCCACACTGACAAAGGCTCAGAACACATTAATTAAAGAGGAGTTTTGTATTTGAAGAGAGCTAAGCTGTCTTTCACGAAAGCCCACATAATTTAATTTATTCCATCTGATTACTTAAAGCAGCAAGAGATGTTTTACACGGGGACAGAATAATTTTTAGTTCTTGTCCTTATTTCTCTCATCTCCATGGATCAACTAAAGTGTTTCTTTATGGTTTCCAGCATAAAATTCTTGAAGCAATGCATACACTGAGTATCATACACTGCCTTGAGACACTGCCCCTGGAAAATCAAATAGCAGGCCCCAGGGACAGAAGGGTGAAAGGCAGGTGTAGAATATACCTTTTCTAAAAAAAAAAACAACCTGAAAAACATTCTTTTCAGGCTGTGACATAAGCCACTAGCTTATGAAATAACTATTTTCAAAAAATCAGTGGGCAGATCTTGGAACCAAAATTTCAGTTACAAGAATTGTCACCTGAAAGCAGCTTAGGAAGAGCAACACTAAGGACTTCTTCCACACAGGTCACCTCCAACCTGTATAAATCTCTTGAGTGTCAAGACTGAAAATAAATCTTTCTTAAAGAGAATTGTGCTTCTAAGTTGGATAAAGAGAAAATAATTCCCATATGTAAGTCAGTATTACAAAACCAGAAGTCTCACAGAAAGCCCCATAAAAATTCACCCCAAATTCTCACCAATGCCCAGAGCATTGTATCAGACATTTTGGCACTGAAACTAGTTCAAAATTCTAAAACCTCATCCGCCTAATTTTAGTATTTTCATATCATAGTATGAGGAAACTGCAGAAGATATTTTTCTAGAAAATTCTCTGTTGCTGCCAAGGTTCAAAGGACTGGTGGTGACCCAGCCTCTTACACTTTTGAAGCATCCCAGGCTTTGTGCCACAATTTTAAGTTCCTTAGCACAGACTCTATAACCTAAAATCTAATGGATTTTTCCTCACCTCACTGTAAAACCTCAAAAAAGCAGCAAAGCTGGTTTTGAACTAGTCAGAAGGCAGACCCTTGAGACGAGGCTAAAACTTGCATCAAAGAGAATTTTCAAGCAGCCTCAAAAGCACATACAGAGAGTGGTTTATATTCTCTTCCCCAGAGATCTTTTAGCTTAAACAGGCAAGACTAGGGTCTGACTTTGATTTGGCCAAGGCCAGACAGACATTAAACACAACTTTCAAGAATTAATGCTTATGAAATTCATTACTAGAATGTATGGAATTCTCCAAGGCCTCAAGATATTCTATAGTATGGTTGGATTTCCTAGTAGCTTCCATGCAGGCACAGCTAATTTTATTATGCAGACTTGATAACAAGTTTGTAACAGGACTAATATAATCTTGACAGAAGAATATTGCCAGAAGTACACTTAAAATCTTAGACATAAATTCAAAATGCTGCCATATCCAGGCTGCACTACACTCCTGTTGTGTAGATTGAAATTTAAGTGAGTACATGTCCTGGATTGTAAAATAAGTGTGTATTCTGTTATAATCTGTCAGAGCTGGGGCAGTTCTCTGCTGTCCATGGGGCAGTTTTTTCTTTATCTCTCCCACAGCCAACCCTCCCTCCAGGAGATCTCTGCTGTCCATGGCCACTGAGTGTCCCTGCAGGGCTGATCCAATTCCAGCATCCTATGGGGAGATGCTGCACCCAGGGGAGGAGCCAAGCATTCCTACCTGGATCCAATCTGAGCCTGGAGCAGCACAGCAGCCTTTGCTCACTGCATTGCCAGAGGAGCAGCTTTCTGCTGCCCTGCATTGCCAGAGGGAGCCCAGGCCCATCTGCAGCAGCCCTGGAGCTGCAGAGGAAAACTCCCCCCTTGTGCAGGATCCCTGCTGCAGCAGCAGCACAGCTGGCACTGCAGGAGGGCTGAGCCCCCATGGGATGGGGCTGTGCCACCCCCTGACACACAGGGGGCAGGGCATGGTCTGACTCTGGCAGCAGGGTTTTTTGGTTTGGGTTTTTATTTTTTGTACCATTACTTTTATATTTTTAATTTTTCATAATAAAGTACTGTTATTCCTATTCCCATATCATTGCCTGAGAGTCTTTTAATTTCAAAATTATAACAATTCAGAGGGAGAGGGTTTACCTTTTCTATTTCAGGGGAGGCTCCTGCCTTCCTTAGCAGACACCTGTCTGTTCAAACCAAGACAAGACAAAACTCATCCTTAGCCATGCACTCATTAAGTGACAGTTGCCTCATAGAACAGCTTGGGATGGAAAGGACCTTAAGGATCATCTTGTTCCAGCTGCCTGCCATGGCTGGGGAGAATCCCATCCCCTGACCTGCTGGTCACATTTCTCTTGATGCAGCCCAGGATGGCTTTCTGAGCTGCAGGCACATTCTGCTGGCTCATGTCCAGTTTGTCACCCACCAACACCCCCATGTCCTTCTCCTCAGGGCTGCTCTCAGCCCATCCTCCACCCAGCTTGCAGACGTGAGTGGGAATGTGTTTAGAAATATTGTCTTAACCTCTTCAAAGACTTGCTGGAAGTTAATATTGCAGCTAGACTCTGTGCTGAATTAGGATTGCCCTGATCCAGGCGCACTGGGCCTCATTGAACTTCATGAGTTTTGCACAGAGCCACCTCTGCAGCCTGTCCAGGTTCCTCTGGATGCCATCTCTCCCCTCCACCATGTCTGCACCACACAGCTTTTCTTTTCTTTCTTCTTCTTAAATGAAAACTCAAAGAACTAAGAATACAATGGGAGCAGAACAGAACATCTGTGGACATTTCATCTCTCCTGTCAAGGGTAGACAAAGCGTGACCACACTGCCACAAAAAAAACTGCTCAGTGAAGCAGATGGTTCCATCTCAGTGAAACTCAGCTGATTATAGGCTTGAATAAACCCTGTAATAACAGAGTTGTATGACAAGCTCAGGGTAGGCCAGGCAGAGACTACCTTGACCTTCCCTAACCAGAATCCAATAGGCAATTATCCATCCTTTTCTGCTCATCCAATGCAATCACTTAGGGAAGAGCTGGGACAAGCACTGATGAGATATCTCTTACAAAATTTGACCATCAAACTCCAGGAGAGCACCTCCAAATTGAGACTGAGACAATGTGTTTGAAATAGCATTATACCACAAAAAAAAAAAAAAAAAAATCATAGGTCTAAAGCCTTTTACTAGCTCCAAGATAAGTGATATGCCTGACAGACAAATGAGAGTTGAAAAGATTGCCTGAAGTGCAGCAGGCTGAGAAGGAAAAAATCGACACCACTGTTTAACAGAAGTCAGACTGATCCCTGGGTGCTCCTGTGAAAGAAATCAGAGCACTTCATCACCGTATTCCTCCCCTTCCCTTCTATGTGCCAGCTACAAGTTGCACTCAGAAAAAACACCTGGCACGAGAGAAGCTTTTTAAAAGCAGTAATTTAAATTTCATATTAGAAGGCTATTTTTTTTGTGTTTCACAATATGAAATTACATATGTTAGTGTAATGACTCCCAAGGTAACTAATGACTGTAGAAGGCATCCTTTCTTGGACTTGACTTTGGCTCACATGGACACTAGTGAGCTGCACAGAGCTTCAGGAGGATCCATGGATAAAAATTTTCCTGCCTTACTTCAGGTAAATTGAAGAGCACCAAAAGGCACCACCAGTGCTCTCCCTGCTTTCCCAGGAGAGAGAATCCAGGCAGCTGCTGCTGGAACTCTGCACTCTGGGTTTCCCCAGGGGACATACTGCACAGCAGGAAGCATTCCCAGTTGTTAATGTGTGTTTCCATACAGCCCTTGGCATATTCCTTGCTTTGTAAGAAACTGCTTGGGGCAACCTTTACATCCATTAAGACAACAGAGGCATTAATTTTCAACTCTTGTTCTTATCCACATGCCTTGAAAGAGAGGGGGAAATTCAATTTGTGTTACATATTTCTGTCTAAACCTGAAAAATCTGTAGATTACATTTCACTCAAGTATCACCAGGTATTATGGGAATAAATCACACAGGACTCCCTTTTCTTCATGGTGGAAAAAGCCATTCTTGATTCACATAACTCCTTTTTATACAGTGTTACAGACCTCGCGTGGGACTGCAATTGGTCAGGAGATTTCTTGGCAATTACTTTATTGGTCAGTAACAAGTTGTTATTCTGTATTGATTGGTCACTCCAACTCTCAGAAAAGTTGTTTGTAAAAGATAGTTTTCATTTTTCTATCTAATGGTGCAAAAACAGTTTATACAGGCACAAGTTGGTTTTTTACCCAGGAATAGATTTTTATGTTAACGAAATGCTCACCCCAGGATTGCTTTCACATGGGAACTTGGAAATGCTAGCTTTGACAAGGCCAGCCACTGATTCCAGGAGAGCAGGTCTGATTTTATGAAACCTTTCTCTATGATTTCTCTACCTTACTGCAATAACCAGGAATGCTGCTTCCATATCAAGGTACAGTTTTAGGTTGCCACAGTGCAAAGCCTGATGCTGGGGGAGTTGCTCTAACCAGTCAGAAGCAGTACATGTAGCAATACTGTCAGTGTTTGTCCTAAATTTCCCAGAGATTTTTCCAAGTAATTTCCTGTCAATAAACCTGACATAAAAAAAAACCCTGCCAAGCAATTAATCCAGGTCTTGGATGGCCAGGTTTAAGCATGTAGCCAGTACAGGAAATGGATCCTTTCTGCACTTGAACCAGCTGTCAGAAGTGGGGAGCATTCCAGGATGTGCAGTCCCAGACATTTGATTCAAACACCAACTTCACTGCTGTTAATCTGCTGTGTCTGGCTCTTGCAAGCAGGCTGCACTTGGCTTCCTCAGATAAATACTTCAACTCCCAAGCATATTGGAAATCCAGCCATTTTCTATGGCATAGCAGCACAAGCAAAATTGGCAATTACACTGATGTCCTGTTCATCATACAAACATAGCCCCTAAGATCTGCAGTTGAAAAGAACATTTTGTTTCCCATGTGAAGATGGTAAGCATATCATTAGACAATTTACTGCTATTGACAGATACTCTATATATTAATCTTCTGCTAAAAACACTGAAATACACACTGAACAAATAAAGGAGAAATCCTGCCAGCTCTTGAAATAGGTGTTTCATCCACATTATTTAGACAATAATTCAGATCACAGTTGGAGAGTAAACACTAATTTGTGAATTTAAGCATAGATTTCCCTTGTTATTTTATTCAGCAAAATATTTTGTTATTGGATCATTAACAGAGGGAGAGAAAGAAAGAAAAATGAAACAATCATTTAAATAAAATCAGGACAGAGCGTGTAATATGGGAATGCCTAATTGCAACACATGTTGTCAGCTTCTTTCTGTCATATTCTGAGGTTTCTTCCTTAGTAGTTCTTTAATTAGAATGGGATGACCTCATTAAAAGGGTAAACTGGGGAGATGTGACTTTTTTCTAGATATGTGAGCAGCGTAAGTAAAACCTGCACACTCTTTTTTTTAAAATAAAATTTATAAGCTCTCCTGTCCCATACATGGAATTTCAAAGAAGAAACCAAGCACACAGTAAAACACAATGTGATACTTACTAAAGAGTATTGGCAAAGGATATCTTTGGTGTCTTCATGAGCACTCAGCATCCAGCGAGATCATACAAATCTCTGCAGAAATACAGAAGCCAGAATCCAAAATATTTGCGTTCTATAAAACTTGAAAGCAAAACTCTCTTGTTTTTCACCAGAGGAAATGGCTTCTCAAGATGAAATCCTCACTCAAAAAGCAAGAAGCTGATGCAGATGAAGGCAGGTTTCAGCCAGTCAGTTCAAGCTTACCCTTGGGTTAGGCTGCTCAGAAGCCAGCAGCTTGTGCAGATCCTGAAACAGCCAGATGCTCTATCCAGAAAATGTTCTATCCTTTACCATCTGTATTGTACTGGTGTCTAACGTAGGCAAAGAGGAAGGATAATGTTAGAGGAGGAATAATAGGCTATTCAAAATTATATAAGACAGTCACACATGGAAATAGCAAATATTTCTTCTCCCCACAGGGAAAAATTGGTTTGTTCTTTTCCCTCTTTTAAAATGCTAACCTTTAACTAACAGGTAACATAGCTGTATCTTTCACAGATTTCTCTTTTGAGGATATCAATTACTACACAGCCTTCCCTAGAGTAAAGAAAAAGTAATTTAACTTGCAATAAAAATCTTACAAGTACAAATGAAGAAGTTATTCTTTCTCATTCCACAGAGAGAACTGAGAGGTCTTGCAGGCCAGTGATGAGAAACTTTAACTTAAAATTTCTCTTTCTTTTTGGCTCATCTCATTCAAGTTACTTACCCTCTTTCACTCTGATTCCTTTTTTTTTAATTTAGGCAGAAGTAGATTCGCTGCACAACTATCAGGAAATCTTTTTGAATTCCTACACACTCTTTATGAGAAAACCATTACATCTACTGTCCAGACTTTTAATGTTAATAGCGTCAGGTGATGGTTGCATAAACAGCTTCTGGGCCCATCTATCCATTCTCTCCAGGTTTGAGTGAATGCTAAAGTGAGTTTATAATCTACACAGTGAGATTCAAGCCTTTCTGCATTGCCCTCAGTTTGATACAGAATGAAACAAAACACAAAAAATCCAAGCAAAAAACTGCTGGAATTAAAAAACTTGCAAAGCTTAAGAGTCCTCTTCTCACTTTCATCATCTAAGCCCAGAAGATGCACAATTTTTCATAGTGGAAGAAACCACATGTGTGTTACTGGATTAGGTTCATCTTCCAGCACTTTGAAAATGCCTTGAAAAGTTTATGCCTATGAAAAATGTAGACTGGTAAATAAAAATCTTTAGGCAATGCAGACACCAGAAAGGAGAGCAGAGCTCCCATCTCAGCAGCCACATGTGACTGTGATGGTGCAGAGAACAGAACAGAATTCACAAATCAAATTGAATTGCTTCTCATGTTTACAGCCCTGGGCACCAAGATAGAACTGAAAGCAATTGTGCTCCTCTTAGCAAGTTATTTGACTTTGGAGGACTTGAGAAAGCCTCAAATTCTAATGCACAAGGATAAGGAACAAGCATTAGCTTTAAAAAGTCATGTTGCATGCCAAAAGCAGCTTGCACTGACCTAAACCTTTAAGACGGTAACATATGTCTGAAAATAAATCAACATCAATCCAATTTACATCAAAGTTATGATGAACTCTCTCAATATCAGCCAGGTAAGCAAGAATCCTTTCAAGAACAAGGGAAGCCATACACTTCCTTGAGCATAATTTCCTCACAAGCATTGCAAATGGAAAACATCAAAGGCGGACAAAGAACAAGCTTGGAGGAAAAAAGATGCAAATAAATTCTGTCCATCAGTCTGGAGGTACTAGATTATCTGGAACAGAGAAATGTTGTGTTCTACATAGCAATTCCTTAAAATCAACATGGAATAGGCTCATACCTGGATATGGCTCAAAGTCACAATTTCAAATAGTAGAGGCTAAATGAGACTGAGAAAGTTGCTTGCAGTCAGTGCAGTTTTCTTCCATTAAAGCCACAGTAGATTCAGATTCCTATGGAAATGTGTTAATTGGCACAGCATGGAGAAGTGCAGCTTCAAACACCACTGAGTAAAACACTCCACAATTTTGGTTTGCCTTTTTTCTTGCTTCCAAATGCACCTCTGACAAAGCAAGCTTTGGTCACCACACTATGCAGTAATAGCCAAGGGAACAGGAACTCCCACTGATGAAATACTGCTGGAGAAACATGAACAGAATGGGGAAAGGGGATTTAAAAGTAAGATGTGGAGAAAGCAGAAGCAATTTCAAGTGTAACAGCAGCAGAGTGCTGTTCTAGCATAGCCTCAGATTCAGCTACAGCTAAATCACCTGTAGCACCAAGCCTGGGCAGAGCTCATGCTACTGCCCACAGAAAGTGAATCTTCCCCAGCCAAAGGAGAGGTATATCCTGGTTTTACTGTGCTGGGATGTGGGGGTTTTTGGGTTTGGACTGAAGGCACTTAAGACAGTAGTTTCATATTGGGACTCAGGAGTTTATTATTTCTTATCAGTAAAACAGCCTCACTGCTGTGAGTTCAGCAGCTTTTCATTAGAAGGCACAAAACGGCCAACAATCTCTTGGTACAAGCTCTTTTAACACTAAACTATCCAATTAAGAACTGACACCTGGATTATTTTCCCTTTTAACCCAATAACTGATCCCACAGAGCCCACAGTGCAGACTTTTCTGCCCAATTACAAAATGCCACCCAAACCCATGGAGAAGAAGGAAGAAGCAGCATGAAGAAGAAACCCAGGACAGCACCCTGTGCCCTCCATCTTGCTTCCATCCACAACACACTAAAAATCCCAAACCCTCAATTTCTCACCAAGTGACACACCTGCACTGCTCTCTATAATCTATTGCACACTTTTGTGGGCTCCAGTCTATCTTGGGGTCTGGGGAACTTTCTCCATGGATGAGGGTCACAGTCAGTGCTGCCCTGGGGGTCAGGGCACCCCAGAGCAGACACAGGAATATTCCCTGTGGTGCCCTGGGTTTGCACACTGGGAGGGGAGGGGAACAGAGATGGGAAAAGGGATGGGAAGAGAAATGCTGCCTACCCATCTGTAGCACTAAGAATGAAGACAGCAACACTCTGCTGGGTAAAATTACTTCCACAGCAGTAGCCCACATAACCAAATTCTCCTATTTCAGCCTGATCTAGCAGCCTAAGATACAGAAATCTGTTGGTGGAATACCTACTTGAGGGTGGCTGAGGCCTTAGCATGGAGCTCTCCACACAATCCATGGCATTCAAAGTATTAGAAGATAATACAGCATATATTCTTCCCATCCATAGAAAAAGTGTACAGATGCATAGTTAGGAGCCTCCAGCAAGTAGGGATGTGGATCTCAGGATGAAGAGGTGGATCACAAGTTTTCAAAGAAGTAAAAATCTTTCACACCAACAGCCTATAATTATCTTTCTAACTTAATACAAAGTTCACTCATCCGTGCTTTTTCCCTCTTAGAAAACTTCAAATTTGAAAAAAAATTGTCTTTGTAATTGTGTAATACTTATTATAAAGATTTATGTCCTTCATTAGCAGGAAGATATTAGGGCACACTAGGAACTGGTTATTTTTAAGAAAAATGAAGACAAAACTACACATTTAGGACCTCAATTAGTGTTTTGCAGGAGTTTTATAAGGCGGTGCACCTCCAATATTTGATATCAGAAGCAGGGAATCCTACCTATTATCTGCCATACTGGAAATACAGTCCATTAGAAGCACAACAGCAATGGTTTTATCCTGCTTGAGATGAAATAACTTTGCAAGTAAAGTTCTAGAGAGTTGACAAATTTAATAACTCTAAGAGCAGCTGTACTTTTGAGTTACTATTATTCCTGGTCTAATCCCAGTGAAATGAGGCACTGGCACAACAGCCAATCATGACAAAAGGTCTCACACAGCAAACATTGTTCAGAGACATCCTCAAATACCTTTTCCCCGAGTTCAAACACTGTGCTCCCCCAGTCAAACAGGATTAATAAAATAAAGAGCACATAACACACCTGTAACACAGCCCAGTGCTCAGAGCTCCCTATGGAGGCAAGCCCAGCTGGAGGAGATAACTCTAAACACTCTCCCAAAATATAAAGGTCACCACACCTGCCAGGAGAGCACTTGTCTTTACTGAGTGGTGCTGCCACGTGAATGCACAACCCCAGCCATTGTCCGCAGCTGTGAACATCCCCATGACTAACAGCAAAAGCAGACCCACCAAAGGGCACAGTCAGAAAACCTTCAGGCCAGCCTTCAGGCCAGCTTTTGACCACTGATGCCACCATTCAGTGACAGTGGCTGGGGTCTAAAAGTTATGCTGGAGAGAAGATATGTGCTGGTGCACTTGAACTAAATGGATGAAAGCAGAGCACTTCAAACCTTATCTCCAGTTCAGAAGCTGGAGATTCAGGCTGAAGTGGACATGGAACAGTCTCCTTTCCACAATAGTTGCAGCTGGCCCCAAGTCAAGCAAGCTGTACAGGATTTCTGTTAAAGAGATGATAATTGAATTCATTTGACATTTGGAGCAAACCCTCGTCAGAGTCAGGCACCATGCAAACTTTCCCCTTTTCCCCAGCCAAGGTTTTCATTGCTTCTGTTCTCAAGTTTAGACTCTCACCCATCTGTATCCACTCCAGTGAGTGTCCCATTAAACAATCCTGGAGGTTAAAAGGACATTTTACTAAAAATCTGAGTTCTCATATCTCAAGATAAGGCCTGACTGCACAGTGCTGCTTGTGATGGTTGAAAGCAGGGCCTAAAAGCCCAGCTATGTGCAACAGTAAGGACAGCCAAGGAACAGGAGACGTGGAATCCTGACTGCATTTAGGGCTTACCTAATCTAATGTTCCATGAATGGTCAGGACCAGGCACTTCATAGGATCTGCTCCACAAACAGAACTCTAAACATGGGCTGCATCTGTCAAATAATGTGATGTTAGAAAATGATACTCTAGGCAGGGAAATCTGTACTTCATTAATTACTAATAGTAATTACTTAGCAAGAATGGAATTCTTTCCCCTCTAACATATGGTTTTAGATAAGAGAATTACTACTTCCACAATCATTGGAAAAGTAGACTTCATTATCTGGAGTATTGAATTGGAGGTTTGCTTTAATGTAAGCCATATGCTGGGATGCCAAGTCATCACATGGATACTGTGTTTGGGAAATTCTTGTCACAGTTACCCTACATTTACCCTCTAGTGAGGGTAAACTATATAACTTCTCATTTATGTTGGCTTTGTTTCCCATTTTGTAAGCACACTTAAAACTTTCTAACATTTACATACATCTCTTACTTGAAACAAACTCCCGATGCTTCCAAAAAAACCCAGTACTTAAAAGAAAATTAAAAACCACTTCCACTTACCACAGAATACTTAGGTTCAATCGCAGCATCTGTTTTTTAAACAGAGTTCCTGATTTCTGACTGGGTTTGCCAGCTGGGCTAAATCAAGCCACAGGAGTCAGCTACCCCCTCGTTTTCAGAGCACATCTCAAGTGACCCTGCATGTCAAAAATTAACAGTGTGTGTAAGTTAAAAGGAAAAATTATTCAAGTAACAAATGCCACATGGTGTAAGCATTCCATTTCCAGACTTACAACCAGATAGTGTTCCCAGGCCACCACAGCAAGGAAGCTGTAAGGCACCAAGAGCCCCACAGGGAGCTCAGATTGCCAAGGGAATGCCAGGGACCACATGCTCCAGCAGCAGCCTTGCAGAGCCTTCAGGTGTGACACCCTGGAGCAGGGATACTGCTGGAAGTTCCCTTAAGGAGCACTGACAGCCCAGAGGTTCCTGGTTTCCTCCCCACTCTGCTGTTCAGTCCCCTGCAAGGAGCTCCTTCACCACAGGGATGCAGTGACACCCCTCATCTCACACAGGAGTCAGTGACTTCTTTATTTCAAACTCTGGGGGGAAAATCAGAGTCCTTTTAATGCTTAAGCAAACAGTGGCAAGGCTGGAGGTCATGAATGTGTCCATTTCCCCAGGTAAAATGGATGACAGCTCAGGATTCCTTAATTCATTTTTAGAACAGGGACAATTGATTTAACGTAGTGGCAAGCACTACAGGCAAAATAATTCCTAAAAAATCCAATCATGGAAGCCTTGATTAAGACATTTATGTAACTCTGTCTTGTAAACTAAGCCTCTCCCTCCCTCAACCACTGGGTCTAGGCTGCAACCTGTTGCCTTTACTATTCAGATCAGAGATTACTTTGCCAGGTATACTGTCCTGGAGCAGGATGTCTCTGTCACTGCCAAGCAAAGCTCCTCTCCAGAGTGTCCCTGCAAACCACAGCACATGTCTGGAGCTTCCCAAATGAGCCCTGAGGGACACAGCCAGAGGACTGGTGTCTCAAGAGCTCACATCTCAAGCTCTCCAGGCAGAGCTGCTGAGCTCGCTCTGGGCAGGGACTTGTTCAGAGCCAGCTGTGGGTCTCTGGCACTCCTCTGTGCCACATCTGCTCAGGCAGCCGGGCTGGATGGCCACTGCAGCTCCCTTCCAACTGAAACTATCTATTCTATATCCACCAGCCTTCTCTGAGCCTCTACTCAAACCCTGCAACTTATTCAACTTCTCTGGCTGAGCTTGAAAACCGAGGTGTTTGGAAAAGAAAGAGTAATTCTGTTGCACTTGTAGCTTTGACAGAACATTTTGTTTTCAACCTAACTCAAAGTAAACTGACAGGTAAGTGAAAGTGTGACATTGTACAGATCCTGATGGCTACATCCATTCAGGCCACCTGACAGTTCTGTGAGGAAATTAGTTGGATTTGCATAATACCTGCTCTGCAATAAATCCTTGGACCTTTACCAGCTCATTGACTTTCTTCTGTCCCTCCAATGCTGCAGCGTTGTGGAATTCACTCCTTGAGATGTGTTTTGGGGAGGGGAGGGGAGAGGAGGGGAGGGAAGGGAAAAGAGAGAAGGAGAGGAGAGGAGAGGAGAGGAGAGGAGAGGAGAGGAGAGGAGAGGAGAGAGGAGAGGAGAGGAGAGAAGGCTTGTCTCTACTCAGGGGAGTCTGAAGTGGTATGTTTGGCTTACCTACCATACTTTATCACTCAAACCAACCTGGCATTCCATAGGGAACATAACACAGCACTCTTGCCTCAGGTTTTTTCATCACCTTGTTCCATGGACATGCTTTAAGGACTTCTTTTGGAGGCCTTGCTCACCTTAAGTGGGCAAAGGATTCACCCTAAAACACACATTGTATCATGCCCAGATCCACTCCAGAAAAGTGCTGAGTACTGAGTAGCAGCACCTTCAGAGCAGAAAAGAGGGTGCTTTCAACACAGCTGAAAACAGACTGAACCCTTGCCCTTCAGCCAAACATCCACAAACATATTAGTGTTCCTTAATGAACAACGCTGAGTTAGCTGGCGTATCTGGCACAGTTGCCAAAACCCACTCCTGTTAGCTGTCTTTTGAAATGGTGAGCTCCAGATCTATTTTGGTATGAAGGACAATTTGCCTTCCTCAGTTCCGCAGGTAGGAAGCAACAATGTCAACTTTCCAAACAATGTTCAAAGTGGAAATTTAACAGTCAACATGCTTCTGCTTCCTCAGGCTGTATCTCTAGACTTTGAAGTGGTGATTACTTTTGCAAAACCTCATTTTATAGGCATGCCAACAGATCTCCACATAGATTGCAAATTAACTAGCACAGAAAGCTGCAACTGGGGTCCTCATTAGCACACAGTCATTTCCAGTGCTTCTCTCCAGCTTCCTAGATCATTACTTGAGCTCTGAACTAAATCCAGCATCATAATTAAACTACCTCTTTTAACTTGAGACCCTATAAAATTGCAGTCGAGTTTATTCTGCAATCTGTTTGTGCTTTGTGTTCTGACTGAAGCACAGGTTTGCTTTTTCCTGGACTTTGGTATTTGAATTTTATTTTCACAACCCAAACAAAGCAGTGAAAAGTGTTTGATTTAATTTTTTCCTGGGCAGAGCTTAGCTTTAGGCTTTCTTTGATTTTCAGTGTCAAATATGGTAAGACTACCCTTCAGGATTTGCAGACTCAACCTGACAGAGGAAGAGGAGGGAAGAGAAAGATAAGAGTGCAAACACCAAATTTAGCACCTTTCTCTATGTAGAGAACCTTGATCTAGATCTCCCATTTTCTAGTAAAGGAGCACTCAAGGTTTTGACTCTTTAATCAGTCTGGAACCAAACTTCAAATTATGTCATTGGGGAGAAAAAGAACAATCAAAAAAGAGTAAATATTTTATCAAACCCACATTTTCAGCAGCTGAACGGAAACTTGCCATCCTCCCACAGTGCCACAAACTCCTCTAACTGCTTTCAGGTTCTGATCAGCAAAACCCTAAACAAGGTCCAAATACCTGCCAAGGCAGGGCATTGCTGAGTCTGGGGCAGCAGTTCCAAAGGTCCCACCCAAGCTCGTAGGTGCCTTTAGATTTCACATGAAATTCCTCACTCTTGACAACCCACAAGGGAGCAACATTTACCCTAAAAGACAAACAAACAAAAAAACCCCACCCACACAAAAAAAAACCCCAAACAAACAAACAACAACAAAAAAAAAAACCCAAAAAACAAAACAACCAAACCCAACCCAACCCAAAAAACCCTAAATGAAAGAAAAAACTGGGCTTTGATTAATATTGAAATGATGCTTCCAGTAAGTCAGTGAAAATCTCTAACTTTTGAATCTTGCTAGGTGTAAACCAACATGTTGAGTAGTCAGAAGATAAAAAAGAGGAGGTTTTTAGAAAAAGCAATTTTGGCCACGTGCAGAGAAATGGGTTTGGACACTTCTGCTGGGGCAGACAAAGGCTTGGCTTCTGCATTGACTCATTGTTGCTGCTTCTCATACTGTAGGTGGCAGATGGAAATTGAGCCAGGCATTAAAATGCTACCTAAGTCAGGATTTTATGCTTTCATGCAGTGTCTCAATTAATCAAAGTTTTGCTATAAAATTCGAGCAGCAACGCTCAAAGCCAAGTCAAGTCATAAAATACAAGCTGATTAATTTCCCTCTAATTTGTATGATAATTAAAATTCCAACTTTTAATTCTGTTAATTGTCCTCCCACAAGGAGGTTGATTGGGCTTTGCTAATACATGCTGTGAAAATGCATTTCCCACAGGTCTGTCTTTGTTTCTTTTAAAATGCAATGCTTTTACATAATTATCCCTTAACTTCCATAGATAAATGCAAGCTTATCTCTGGCCTGTTTTGACACAATTCCCCATGTAACTTAAGCTGTGTCCATAAATCACATGCTCAAAGTCATTAGGTGTTTCATCAAAATATGGTACCAGTGTGTGCTTCCCTGTGACTTTTTAATGGGCAATTAAACTTGCAAAAGACAGAGAGGGGAGAAATCTAGAGTACAAAAATACACACACATTCTCTCCTGGAAGTCAAATATCTCTGAACTGGAATCAGACAAAATATGTGACACAGCATACATCCTGCTTTTCTCTCAGCTTCTGCTTTCCATAATCCCAACAAACTGCACGTGAGAACAGACAGAGGAGAGCTCAGCAGGGCTGGCACCTGCACACAACCTGTGTGCTCACTGGAAAAGAAAGTTTAACGGGTAAATCTGCAGAGATGCTTGTGCTTCTCTGGCTGGCTAGAAAATAAACTTATCCTTTATCTGATAGACCTGAATGGAAAATCTTACCAGTCCCTTCCTTGGGGCACAACAGTTATTTGGGGTACACAGACAACACCTACCATGCTGTCTGCCATACATTTTCGCCATTGCAAAGAAGGAACAAAAAAAGTTTTCTGTGTGTACTTTGTCTCTGGACACATGCAAAAGTTTTGCATAAGCAAGGACTGAGATTTGGCTGGTAAATCCATTATCATTTGCACTCAGTCTTGCCTGGTTATCAGTGTCCATGCAGACTATTTTTGTTCCTCAGAGTATGAAATGACCACTTGCCTTCTGCCCTTTCATGTGCCTTGAATATCCTTTCTTTATACTTTCCTAGCTTATACATTATTTTCTGCATAAATGGGTATCATATCATGAGGACACAACATAAAATAACCTCCTGTATTAGATTGCGAGATATGGCTGGGGGTGAGTATTCTATCCCCATCTGTCAGAGCTGGGGCAGTTCTCTGCTGTTCTTTGGGTCGTTTTTTCTTTATCTCTCCCACAGCCAACCCTCCCTCCAGGAGATCTCTGCTGTCCATGGCCACTGAGTGTCCCTGCAGGGCTGATCCAATTCCAGCATCCCATGGGGAGATGCTGTGCCCAGGGGAGGAGCCAAGCATTCCTACCTGGATCCAATCTGAGCCTGGAGCAGCACAGCAGCCTTTGCCCCCTGCATTGCCAGAGGAGCAGCTTTCTGCTGCCCTGCATTGCCAGAGGGAGCCCAGGCCCATCTGCAGCAGCCCTGGAGCTGCAGAGGAAAACTCCCCCCTTGTGCAGGATCCCTGCTCCAGCAGCAGCACAGCTGGCACTGCAGGAGGGCTGAGCCCCCATGGGATGGGGCTGTGCCACCCCTGACACACAGGGGGCAGGGACTGCTCTGACTCTGACAGTGGTGTTTTGTATTACTGCATTTTTATTGTTATTTTTCCTAATAATGAACTGTTATTCCTATTCCCATATCTTTGCCTGAGAGCCCCTTAATTTCAAAATTATAATAATTCAGAGGGAGGGGGTTTACCTTTTTCATTTCAAGGGAGGCTCCTGCCTTCCTTAGCACACACCTGTCTGTTCAAACAAAGACACCTCCCATAGCTGTCTGGATTTCCACTGCAGGGATAGGTGATTACACTTCTGTTCATAGCAGGGGCACTGCCACGTTCCCACCATTTAACCACTTCCTAAAGCCCCCAGGTTACAACTTTTAAATTCCAACAGCACCAGTAGTGAAGCTGGGGCTCAGGTGATGGATGACAGACATGGAAAGCAGTGTCTCAACCCTCACTCCCCTCAAGAGCAGCAGGTGGCCCAGAGCTCTCCCCTGTTCTTGAACCTCATCTGCGCCATACCATCATCCTGTGTGAGAAAGCAAAACCTCTTTCAGGCCTGAACCCCTTATCTGGGACTTTCCCGTCTTCCAGAGCTATTCCTTTGACAATGCAAAAGCTATTAAATCTTATTTTCCATGGAGAATGACACTTTCTATACACTAATTTACCCTTGTGTAGGTCTCCAATATGAAAAAGAAAAAAAGCCAAAATATAAAAGGGGGCACGGAAGCTCTGGCATAGATCACCCTCTGACTCAAACCTATACAGGAATATGCTGAGTGTGTTACACTAATCATATGGCCAAAATCTTGGCAGGTAAGACAAGAAAATCAATTGTAATTTCTTTGGCTGTTTTCTCATATATTCTCAACTTGTTAGCAGACAGTTTTTTTAAGAGGGCAGTCAATGAATATTTAATGTTGGGACGCACTGCCAATTTTATCTGCCAGCTAATAAAGAAGCTGCTTGGTCATGGGTGTAAGAGAAGAGGTCTATTTTAGCCTCTGTGGCTGGCTGGCTGTAATAAGAGGGATGACAATTTTACATTGGGAGATTAATGGATAATTTGGAATCACTGTCATTCTGACACAGCCAGTGACCTTTTCAAATTGACAGATAGCTCCATTTCACCCCAACCAGCCAGAACAAGAGATTGTTTGAAACAATTGGACCTAAATGCCAGGCTTAAAGAAGGCCAGGCATAGGAATGTGGCAGGGCAGCTTATAAGTAAAATAGGCCTCCCACAGATTAATGGAATAGTTAGGAGGGCCATCCATCCAGCAGTTTCAATTCTCAGTTCTTAGCTACTGCAGCATTAGCAAGGTAAAAGGCACTAATGTCAGAAAGAAGAATGCTCAGTATTATCTTTTCCAGCAAGGAAAACAGTCCAGCTGAAGCATTGGACCTTCTAGGGTCTCTCCAAAATTATATTGTGAAAAGATATGAAATAGGTGAAAGGAAACTTCTGCAGACATCTGTACCCATCCTGTGATATTGGGCAGCATTGCTTCAACAGTAACACACAGTGCCATAAATCACTTGTGAGAAAAATAAAATAAAAAAGAAACAGAAAAACTCATTTCCTGCTAGAGCCAAGTTTTGCTCAAGATTGCTGAATAATGGACCTTAAAAGTAAGTTATTGCTAACCACAGAAAAACTATTTTATGCAAAGCTGTGAGAGCTATCTCTTTGTATGTTCTCTCCAGGAATCTTTCACATTTTGATTCCCAGTGTTCAAGTCCAGTTTCACGACTTTGTAAGTGAAGTCAAGTTTATAAACAAGGAAGTGAGTTTTCTCTTGACAAACTTGACATGTCATTATGCATTTAAATACACAACATGAGAAGAAATTGATTTAAAGGTTCCTCTCACATTAATTCAGAATTCTGTTTTTAAAACTGTTCCTGTACAAAAGGCTTTGTTTTACTTGCAGGGGCTTGCTAGATGTGGATTAGCATTTCTTTCCAATGACAGATCAGTTGTCACACACTGTCATATACTCATTTTTTTAGGAAGATGAATGGGGTAGCACTTCAGGCCAGCAGCTCACCTTCCCAGTGATCACTGCTGGGAGATCCACATTCACAAATGTCTCCACACTCTTACCCTTATTATCACAAACTGTTTCTGAGCAGTTATTTTAAAACACTGACAACTACTGGGACATTTTCTAAATGCAGAAAATGTCACCAAGCACTGCTCATGGGGCAAACTGAAAGCCCATGTTGGAAAAAAGATGGGGATGTTGCAAAGAAATACACTGAGTTTCCAGGAGATGGAAAAGCCCATGTGAGGCAGATGCATGTCACCAGCCACACTAATGAAAGGTCCCCATGAACTCCAAAGTCAGCAATGGTCATCATCTGTTACAGATAATTTCAGCTCGTGTCCCCACACCAGGACCCAAGTCCCAAATGCAGCACAAGATACAGCTCAGGATGCCATGTATGACTGTGCACCCCAATAATCCTTATTTGGTTCAGTAGCATGGATAAGCTGAGATCTTGGAACTAGGAGCATATTTTAGATTCTCTGGGAATTAAGCAAGACAGAGTTCTTGAGAGATTTTGCTTGCTCCTGCTGGCCACTGAGAGTGGCAGACACTGTAACTCACTCCAAGTATTAAAATGGAACAGAATATTCCTTTTGGAAGGGACTGGTGATGCCTCAGGTTTCAGCTTTTGTATTTTTCACATTCTGTGCTGCTTTAGTGTGTGGGTCTGGGTTCACATCAGGGGATGGTGAGCTCTGTGCACAGAGCAGGGAGACAAAACAATTCCTGCTCCAGCTGGGCACCAAGGACAAATGATCCAAATCTCAGGCCAAGAGCACAAACACCGTGGGCTGGAGAGAGAAAAACAAGCAGGGTGGGACTGGATGGGCTAAAGCTGGAATGGGACAATGAACTGCAAGATGCAAATGGAGCAGAACTGATCAAAGGGAGAGACCTCGTGAGCGGCCAGGCATTTTGGGACCATTTTGGGTTGTGCTGTCCAAGGTGGATCTATTTGAGACCTCTTAATAAATCCCTGCTTTATTCTTTAGCTCCATCTAGTCTCCATTCCAGGTCAGCCTTCACAAGGCATCACTGGCAATGATCAAACCTTGTCCAACTGCCTGCTCACTTCAGGGCTGACCAAAAGTTGCAACTTTTTATTAAAAGCACTGTGCAAATGCCTCCTGAACACTGACAGGCGTGGGGCACTGACCACTTTTGTATTTGTGGGGTACCCCATGGCAGAAAGGAATGATGAATCTGACTCTCACAAGGCTAATTTATTATTTTATGATACTATATTGTATTAAAGAGTACTATACTAAACTATACTAAAGAATACAGAAAGGATACTTGCAGAAAGCTAAAAAGATAATAATGAAAACTCCTGACTCTTTCCTGAGTCCTGACACAGCTTGGCCCTGATTGGCCAAAGAGTGAAAACAACTCACAGCAGAATCCAATGGAACAATCACCTGTGGGGAAACAATCTCCAAACAATTCCACATGAGCACAACACAGGAGAAGCAAAGGAGATAAGAATTGTTTTCCTTTTCTCTGAGGCTTCTCAGCTTCCCAGGAGAAAAACCCTGGGCAAAGGGATTTTTCAGAAAATATGACTGTGACAGACCACCTCTGCAGGAAGCCTGTTCTAGGCTCTGACCCCACTCTCCAGTAAAGAAATGTTTCCTTGTGCCCAGCTGGAGCCATTTCCTCCTCTCCTGTCACTGGGTTTCAGGAGGAAGAGCTCAACACCTCCCTCTCCACTTCCTCAGGAACCCTCAGAGGGCAGTGAGGTTTCCTCCTTCCCCCCACAGCCCCCAGCCTGCACCTGTGGCCAGCATTACTCTGCCTTGCACAGGAAATAAGCTAAATGATCATAAGAAGGCAAAGCTGCCATAAATCACCCAAACCTTCCTGACAGGAAAAAAAAAAGCCAGCAAACCTGTAATGAGATCAGTACCTACTTTTTCCCAAAAAAATTCAAAACCTGAAAATGTACTTATGAAATACACACAGCTGATTCTTAACTAACTATGTAACATTTCACCTGGCTCAAGTGTAATATTTATTACCTTTAGTCAAAGTGATGCACAAGAAATTCTGCTATTAAACATAATAATTCCACTTCCATGATCCATTTTTTGTGAGCATACTGAGAAATACCAGCTAACAGACTAAAATTCTTGTATTTTTTTCTGAATTACCACAGTATTTTCAAATTTTCAGCATGATTTCAGGATGTAGGAGATGTTTATAGACAAATAGGTGTGTATGGGGTAAATTCATCGCCCCACTGTGATAAATGAGTTACACATTCAATATGCACTAAATCTCTTAGGTAAGCTAGGGATGAGTAAGTGCAGTGATTGTTGTGGGTAACAGAAACCAGGAGATTCCAAATGTTTGCTAAAGTGACACAGAGGACTGATCAGAGAGTTACACTGGAATTGAATCATGCTAGGTGTCAGAAAAGGACAAAATATCCCAGAGAGGAACAACCACAGAAAAGATTTCGGCATTGCTAGTGTCAGAACTAAAGAGAAATTTCTGTTTTATGTCAGAGCCCATCCTGTGTGCACACCTAACAACAGAGTGCACACAATAAAGGGCTGGAGCAAAGCAACCAAGTTGATCACTTCAGTATTTCAATACAAGTTTTTAAATGACACTTTTCAGCAAATGCAAGCCAGGTAATTCTAAAATTGGAAGCGGTTAAAACTTATGATTTTCTTTTTACCCCACAACTAAAAGCAGGAAATTATCTTCAAATTTATAGTGCAAAACCAAAGAGGTGCTTTTGTGACATTCCAATGCTGTGCCACTAATAGCATTTATTCAAAGTCATACAACTAGAAAATGGCCCACTGTAGCCAAATTGCTTATTTTAGAAATAGAGTGGTTTGAAGATAGTTGGCTGCTAGTAGATTACAGAAGTACAACTTTGATTTTATATTAGCAAGGCTGGAAAGTCTGCACTTTGCTGTTGCTGTAACACATTAGAGCATTTGTGCAATTTCAGCTGAACTAATCTGGCACCCCATTTACATCAAAACTTTGCAGGAGAGCTCTACAGCATAAAAAGACCTGTTTGTGATGATCCTTTCATTTGATGGCCTCTGAAAATAATCCTGTCTCAAGTAGACAGGATTACTTTGCAAGTTTCATTTTCTCTTGTTATCAAAATACCAAAACAGATTTTGAAGAGGAAAAACTGGAATTAATCCTCCAGGCCGAATATGTTCCACTTTATTTAAAAAAGAAAAATGAAAAAGTAAAAAAGAACAAACAAACAAACAAAAACCAAAACCAAAAAACACCAACAAAATCCACACAAACAGAAGAAACCAAAGCAAACAAAGCAAACCACCCCAAATAAAAATGCTGGTAATGTTACCAGGCTCCATCCCTGCCCAGTGCTAAAGCAATTGTGTAACTGAGGGCAACTGCTCACAAACCCAAGTCCTTCCTCACAGCCTTCAAACCCTGAGCTTTTAAAGGTCACAGAATTGTTATTAGAGAACTATTTGGTCTTGCTTTCGGAAGGTCTTATCACAAATTCAACATTTGTTACATATGATTTATTTTTCCCTCCTACTTTGCCATGAACCTCACAGATCAGTTGGGCTGAGGGGTGAAACAAACTCAAGCCTTTTAAATCAGGATAATTTCCTTCACTTTCCCATTGCCACACCTTAGTGACCAAGAGCTATTATACATTTTGCAAAACCACTACTTAGAATTTGAAATTGGGCATCCAAAAATTAGAGGAAGCTCGAATAATTTGGCTTTTGCCTAATTCTGTCCGTCACCAGGATAGAGGAGAACCAGCAACTAATAAAATTAGTCCTGCCAAATTTAACTGCTCCTATGAAAGCAGCACTACATAAACTCACCTAACAGTGGGTTAATTCTGTGCTACATCTCCCCAAGTGACACAAATGGGACTCTGTGGTGTGACAATTCTACTTCAAGAGTTGCGTTAGTGTGCAACATCTCCCCTCCAGAAGTCCACAGATAAAAGACATCATCTTTTCCTTTCTTGATATAAAAAAAATACAGGTGAAATTTATCATGCTGCTAATCAAGCAGGGGCTCCCATACCCCTGACACACCTTTGCTATGTGAACACAATTCCTGAGACAGCAAAAAACTGGTTTAATACCATATTAAAGTCATGGAGTTAGATACAAAATTAATTCCAATGAAAAAGCACCTAAGGAAGTTCTATATATGTATTAAAGTACAGCAGCATTTTGAAAAAATATGAAACAAGAAAATAAGAATGAATCAATTTTTTTGCTTTTTTGGTAGTTTTTGAAGGTAGGGAACAATGAGAATAATTTCAGATCTCCCTTTTCATAGAACATTACTGCATTCTAACTGAACCCAATCAGTTACCCTCCCAAGGGAAGGCACTCCAGGATTTACTCATTTTTAATGAAAGTTCAGTAGAGAAGCATAGCAAAACACCTTCATGAGTAGAGAGCAACTCACTAAGTCTTAAAAACATAATAAAATGTTGTACTAGAGAATTTTAAAAAACCCTATACTATTTTGTTGTCAAGAAAGAACCAAAAAAACAAGCAAAATACTAAAGATGTTTCAAAACATATCTTTCCTTTTGTTATTTAATGGATGTTTTTATCGCCATGCTGAATATAAACTCTCTAGATACATCTAACTGCATGTTCAGTTATGTGTTAATCAAAGACAAAATTCCTTACCTACAAATCACAAAAAGGAAAGGTTTTCACCACTTCTGTCTGGTATTTTAGCATTATATTCCAACATAAGCCCTTTTTCTACATTAAAAAAATCACTGTCTGTTTAGGATTAAATATAAGCAGGAAATTAATGACAAGGGCTTAACTGCTTCAGGCATTCTAATATTTGGTGTAAACTTTGGCCCTCAGACACAGCAAGCAAGGACAAAGTTCTGGAAAGCAATTTTAAATCTCCCTGTCACTTTGAAAGGTGAATTAGGCAGTAATAAACTGCCATAAAACTTTCACGAGGTTCCCTGGCCATTTTCCAGAGGGAAGCTAAGGTAATATCCTTACTAGAACAGTGCAGTAAAATGGAGAAGACCAAAGGAAAAGGAGTTATTTTAAAATGCTAAAACTCCATCTGTAATCTTAAATATTAGCAAGGCCAATGCACCTTTGTCTTGCTGAAAACCCAGGTCTGACAGTGAGCCCAGCAACAAAATTTATGTTCACAAGTGGCTCAGTAACAGTATTTTTCCTCTTCTATTGAAACTTCTCATTTGCCTCCTGAATAAACCCAGAGCACAGCAGCAGTGTAAATGCAGCCCACCCTGACAAAGGCAGGAATGATGAGAAGGACTCCATCTTATCAGAAGGCTAATTTATTACATTATACTATATTATATTAAAGAATACTACACTATACTAAAGAATACAGCAAGGATACTTACTGAATGCTAAAAAGATAATAATGAAAACTCCTGACTCTCTCCAGAGTCCTGACACAGCTTGGCCCTGATTGGCCAAAGAGTGAAAACAGCTCACAGCAGAATCCAATGGAACAATCACCTGTGGGTAAACAATCCCCAAACACATTCCACATGAGCACAACACAGGAGAAGCAAATGAGATAAAAATTGTTTTCCTTTTTCTCTGTGGCTTCTCAGCTTCCCAGGAGTAAAACCCTGGGCCAAGGGATCACATTCAGGGAATGTGAATGACACACAGCAGCTCAAACCCAGAAAATTCCTCTAATCCCAGAGCAGTGCCCCTGTGCTTGGAGGGAACAAATCACTCTCCTGAAGGCTCTTTTTCCCTGGGAGAGGAGGAACATGTCCTGCTTGTGACAGGCTGCTTTGTTAGGAAGGCAATAATGGGAATCCAGCTGAGAATTCATGCCCATTTCCCCAGATCATTACAGGCTCCATGTACAGCTCTGCTTTATCATCAAAAACTTGCAGAGATTATAAGAAATTAGAATTTTACAAGAACTGTTCATCAAGAACAAGCAACACCTTCCTGTCCCTCTCTAAATGAGCTATGATTCCATGTCCCTGCCAAATTTACCCAGGAAAATTCATGCAGAAAAAAAAAATTAATCCAGAAAAACAGGGAAATCCCTCAGCATTTTCAACTGCAATCCTGAAGTGCTCAGCCAACTCCTCCAGGGTCACCTCCCAGCCTGGCTAAGCTGCTTTGTGTTCCAGTGGCTGGAGGAGCAACCTGCATCAGGCCAGAAGCACGTCAGATCTTAATTCCAGCTGGCATTCTGCAAGACTTTGATAAGTCATTTGACCTCTTCATGCCTCAGAGCATAGCTTGAAAGATCTGTGGGAAGTCACCACATCCATGGAAATCAGCACCTCACAAACTGAGTGTTTCCAGTGAAATTAATTAATGTTAATTAAAAAGTTAATATTACAGAACTTACTGTTGGTCAAATTCTGACTAAGAGCAACATGGTACAATATAATTAGGATTTGTTCAATTCCCTAAGAGCTCACACTTCTGGGAATGGGGCTGTGGACACTCAAAAATCATGGTACAGGATTTCACATTCTACCATAGTCATTTTAAAAAAAAATCCCTTAGGCTGGATAGATTTATTGGCTGCAATTAAATTAATTATGATCACATCAGTTCTGCACAGTAGCTATCACATATGCAAAATAAATTCAGGGGTTTGAATCAAAACTATGCCTATGCCATCACACAACACAATTCCTGCTAAAGTGAACAGGTTATACTCCCAAAATCCATCTCACTTTGTCCATATCATATTTTGTTCATGAGACAGGCATTTTGGTAGTCCTAGGATGCTTTAGTCTCTCTTTATTCTCCAGTGGAACTCCTCCTTAGGCAATTCCAGAAATATTCATCTTCTTGACCATTAGGGAGAATGCATCTAGCAAAAAGGGACAGAAAGATGTCAAAATTATATTGAGGGGAATAAATTACAACCATTTTAAGTTTTATTACATATAAAAGTTCTTCAGCTACATGGAAAATGAATTGACAGAGAAATAAGGCAGTGTACTAGGAATCAAGGATGAAGTTAGTAAAGGCCAAACCAAATTGGGCTCAGTTGCTGTGTGCCCTTTTGCAATGGATAATAATAGTCTTGGTGGTATGTGGGAACCCACATTTAACATTTCCTGCTAAAAGGCTTCCCACAATTCATGGAAACAAAGGAGACAGGCAGTTTTATGATCTTTATTGAAATAGAGTTGGCAGCACAAAATTGCTCCCCGGATGGAATGGAAGCAGGGTGGGTGTACCCCCCATTTAGCTGGAAGAGACACCAAATCTGACCTCTAGAAATGTAACCAAGGGCCAGTTTGGAAATTTGAATATAGGAAGGTAAAAAAAACCAAAACACAAAACAAACAAACAAACCAACCAGCAAAAAAACAACCAAGACACCAAACAGTCATCAGCCCAGAGATCCCAAGAGGTGAGGACCCTCATGGCTTTGTGGTTTGGGCTTTACATTCCTGCCTGAGCTGCTGATTTCTTTCACTGCATGCCCCAGAGGCACCAACAGAGCCACCTGACTGTGCTGCAGGGTGAGATCACCACAAAATCTGAGCTTATTAATCAAAAGCTAATGCTTGGCAAAGCTGGCAGCTCTTCACAGCACAGATTAGTCTGCTTTAGCAGCACTGTCTGTAAAATCAAGGTGGGTATGCTAATCAAATATATAAATACATTTAGAGTATATAGTCGCCTTGTAATCTAACATTAAGAGAACCAAACAATTAATAAACTCCATTTAAAAACTCTAACAATATACAGAAAAAAACTGAATGTATCAGCTTCTAATGAAATATACCTCCAAGTTTCTGTTGTCAGATCTAGTTGCAGCAGATATCATGTCCATTAGAAAAGGAGAAAATCACATAGAAATCACAGTCATCCCAGTTATTTAAAAAATATTTTTATTTTTACTACAGGACTTCCAGCTCATTGGAGGAGGTGAAGAATTATATTACCTCTGACAAGGTACTCCCTGTTTCCCCCTGCCTTAGTTCTAATTATCAGCTGAAGAATTTGGGCTAAATTTATTATAACTATGCCCACTAGAGAATTCTCTCCTCTGACTCATGAGAGACGCCTGCACTCATTCCACTCTTTTTGCAAACATAAGTCCAAAAATAGACCAAAATACACTGAGACTTTTGCCCCAGGAGCCTCATGCCATGCTAATGAAATCAATGGGAAATTCACCACAAACTTCAAACAAATGTAAGATCAAGCACAAAATTATCTTCTAAGATTTCATACTTGTTTAGAACCCTGCAGAAGATCTGAAATTGTTTTAAGACATTTAATAAATTAAGTTCTACATAATTTTGTGAACTTGGGCATACCCTATCTGAGCAATAAGCAAGCAAAAGGATTTTAAAAGTGGTTTTCAAATGCTAAATCTGCACCTGATTGATCACTGACCAACATAAGCTTCATTTTTAGCACTACTACAAGATGCCTGGGACAAAGTGGTTTTCCAAAAGATCAGGCCCCAGTTTTCCAAACTGTGGCCTCTATAACTTCATGCCAACACAGAAAAAAAGATAATCAATCGTCACACTTGGAAATGCAATTGTTTTCAACTTTACCAAACTCTGCCCAAAAATATTTATGGCAGAGGTCAGTCTTGGCAGTGATTGTACTTTCTGTACAGTTCCTTTTTCCTTCAGCTACAATGGAATTCTTTCTTGTTACTTTTCATTATGGCACAGTCAGGACTGCTTGGTTTTAAGGGGTTTTTCCTCCCCTTTCTGTTCTTGACCCACCTTCATGGCACTGTCCTGGTTTGGGGTCTTTCTGTACATTCTCTTGCTAACAAGACTCAGTTCATTGTCTCATGAAATAGCATTTTGACTATTTTGATCACTTTCCTAAGCCCAAACCAGAACATTTAGTAGCACATATTATCCATGATGTCCTGTTTTACCTCTTGTTAACTATTGCCCCAATAATCTAGTGGAAAAGTCATGGAAAATTATAGACTCAAGATGCTTGGTAAAATAGACCAAAATCCAATTCCTTCAACTAATATAAAAGTTTTCCACCTAATCTCTACAGCATTTGTAGAGATCTTGTAGCCAAGAATTGAGGCAGAAACCAGAGCTGAAGTGCAGTAAATGATTCACCACGAAGCTGAGGCAATGGACACAGTGAGATTTGCTAACAAGGTTCCAGACTCTGAGGACAGATGTTGGAGTCTGTGACATAAGTTACAGGGCTAATACAAAAAAAACCCATTTACAGGTATTTACTGAGCTGCTGCTTGCTCCCAATTTACTTTTTCATAGCCCAGTGACAGACTGCTCATTTTCAGAGCAGAGTTAAGATACCTGCATGTTACTAATGCCTACAATGCCAATATCAAATTTGGTGTTTAAATTTTTATTCAACACTTTGCAACACTTAGAAGACTTAGGTAAAACCCTTCCAGAGCACCTTGAGGAATAAACCTTTAGTGTTGGCATTTATTGTATTTGCAGGGACCCTGTGGCAGGAAGGAATGATGAAACTGACTCCATGTTCTCAGAAGGCTAATTTATTACTTTATGATACTATATTATATAAAAGAATACTATACTATACTAAAGAATACAAAAAGGATACTTACTGAATGCTAAAAAGATAATAATGAAAACTCCTGACTCTCTCCAGAGTCCTGACACAGCTTGGCCCTGATTGGCCAAAGCGTGAAAACAACTCACAGCAGAATCCAATGGAACAATCACCTGTGGGGAAACAATCTCCAAACACATTCCACATGTGAGCACAACACAGGAGAAGTCTGTGCAGAAGAGTGCAAACTCTAGTGGCCAGAGCATGAACAACTATTAGCTGATAACCCAAAATACAAACTACTACTGTATTTGGATAAACAGACAAAAATTCAATGTCACAATCTTAAATTAAAACATGTTCATCAGACTGACATCTGAATATGATTAAACAGAGCTAGAGTGTAGAGAGTTAACTTATGGCAGATCAAGAAATAATCAGGTCCACTACAGTTATACAACACAGCTATCATCCACTAGAAATAAACCTGCATAATTTAGCAGCTGTGTATTTTAAAGGCCTCCCTTCCTACACCATTTATGCAACTACAGATTCAAGTAAACATTCTGAACATGTACACTACAATGGGAATATAGGAAGAACAGCAGAAACAAATTCAAAATATATAAACCCCAAGAAAAGCAGCTTAGTGTGCCTGTTAACTTGAACATCTCAGTTCATCAGAGCAAAAAGTGTGATCAGCTTTCACTCCAAGAGATGTCCACAATGGTTTTGGGCAAAAAAGAGCTGGGGCAGTTAAGACTCACTAAAAATAGTCAACCGCCCATGAATTCAGGGGGTGAGAATACCAGACTTGGGTGAAAGTATTTTTGCTGCAGGGTAGGGTAAAGGATGTGCTCATTCCATAGCAGAAACATTGGTGTCCTGTTCTGTAGCGCCTTTTATCCTTTTATTGATAGGGAACACAAGAAATACTGAAAGACCTGGCCTTTTTGCCTTCTGCGCAGAGCTAATCCTAGACTTCTGCTTTGGATCAACTTGTCTGAGCTCACCCAGGACAGCCCACAGGACTTACACAAATTGCTTTTTGTTTAATTACACAAATAGGTAGGTTCTGCACTTGACAGCTGCCAGAAATTAAATATTATGTCAAAAATTTTAAAACCTATTAATTGACTAGAATTCTTTAAAAAATTGTATGTAAAGAAGTCTCAGCCTAACTGCAATTCATGATAATATGAATTAGCTGAATGCAGCACTGCTGATGAAGCATCAAGGTACTTACTAGAGGAGAAGCAAACTTCTGGCTTTTGTAAAAAGCACTTTTTTCAATGGATTCCTGCCAGCTTTTGTAACATTTCAGGTCATTTGCCAGCAGGGAGGACAGACTTGAGGAAAACAGCAGTCCTGTGTCTGGGGAGGTCTGCTCCTGGGTAAATCAGAAAGAATTGAAAAAAACCCCACCCAGTTAACAGCAAAGTGCATTGGATAGCTGCGGTATTCACATTTTCTGAAAAATTCCTTCACCCAGGATTTTTCTCCTGGGAAGCTGAGAAGCCTCAGAGAAAAGGAAAACAATTCTTATCTCATTTGCTTCTCCTGTGTTGTGCTCATGTGGAATGTGTTTGGAGATTGTTTACCCAGTTACTTCAGTTACTTTCCAGCTCTTTACAGCAGGTAAAGTGTGCCAAGTTATCACCAGCTGCCCAGCAGGCAGCACCAAGCAGTTCATCCAGTGTGTCCTTAGCAGAATGCTGGGGCCCTTTGTTGCATTTGTATGCTTAACTTTCCATTTCCAGTGTCAAATGGGGATGGGAATTTCAGGTTACTGAATAATGGGATCTGTGGGATATATCCTTGAAATAGCTCTCACATTGATTTCTCAGCAGAGCAAATATCCTTCAATTCAAGAAAAGTCCCAGCAGATAAGAAGGCAGCTCCCCACTTCTCCCAGCACCATGCTTTGAGAATAACATATAAAAATTCATCATTGCAAGTTTCCTCTGATTCTTTCACTCCAGAGGCAAAGCCTGAACCAGGCACTGAAGTCAGCCTTGTCCTTTCAGTCTTCCTGCAAAGATTTACTGAATTGCTTTTTTCATTCTGTCCCACTCCTGTCAGTATACCAAAATTCAGCAGAATACTGCATATGACAAATCAAACTGTCTCTCTCCAGTTAAGGATGAGATGTCCTTGAACTCCTGTATTTTTTACAGCTGGACATATATCATGTTCCAGATGTGCCCCATGAAATTCTAGATAAACATATCGAAGACTGATTGAAATCCTGCACTAACAAAGTGCAAAAGAACAAAAAAAATTATCTCTCTATTTGGATGGAAACAAATTCTAGGGACTTGGACTGTCCTTCCTGGTTACGCTCAGGTATCTCATATTTGCTTAACAAATATATAAGGGAATTTGTTATTCCCTTTACAAATACATGTATTTTAGCCTACTTAACCACACACCAGGGTAATAACCTCATCTCAAGCCTTTTTGAATAGGAAATTCAAGTGTTCTTCATATCAGAAGAATGCTTTTGCCTCTCTAATTAATGGCCTAATTGGTAAGAATCATGCCCACCAGAGCAACTTCCCACTAATTTTGAGGCCTCAAGATATTGTGAGGATTCTCACTACTTGAAATAGTAGGTTCAGAGAATCACATGGACATAAAACCCAAAAAAAATCATAAATTCCAGTATTGACTGTTGGTCAAACTCTGACTAAGAGCAACATGGCACAATATAATTTAACCCAGGAAACCTGTTATAATTCCAGACTGTTCACCTGTATTTGTGCAGGGTGAAATAACTAAGCGTTCTGCATTTCTCTGAACTCAGTTACCTCCAGGACCTTTGCTTTCACATTTTTGCAGCTGGCAAAAATCTCTCTCCTATTGTATTTGCTGGGAAATGCCCGTAGCAGGGAGGAATGATGAATCTGACTCCATGTTCTCAGAGGCTAATTTATTACTTTATGATACTATATTATATTAAAGAATACTATGCTATACTAAAGAATACAGAAAGGATACTTACAGAAGGCTAAAAAGATAATAATGAAAACTCCTGACTCTTTCCAGAGTCCCAACACAGCTTGGCCCTGATTGGCCAAAGAGTGAAAACAACTCCCAGCAGAATCCAATGGAACAATCACCTGTGGCTAAGCAATCCCCAAACACATTCCACATGAGCACAACACAGGAGAAGCAAATGAGATAAGAATTGTTTTCCTTTTCTCTGAGGCTTCTCAGCTTCCCAGGAGAAAAACCCTGGGCAAAGGAATTTTTTCAGACAATGTGAATGCCACACTCTCCCATTTGCAAACTGAAAGCTGAGCCTGCAGCACTTCAGCTCACTCTCTGCCGTATGTTTCAGTTTCACAACTTTGGGCTTCTATTGCAGAGTCTGAGTGTGGGGTTTGCTATTCTTAGCATTTCTGCCTGATTCAAACTCAGTTGCTGGCGACTTGTAGCAGAGAGATCACAAAAGCTCCAAGACTCAGGTTCCAAGCTCTGCAGCATGCACTTCTCCTCTGATGGGTTTTAGCTTTTACTGCTCCAAAGCACAGTTCAGAGCACATGCTGTGCTGACCCACAGCTTCCCATATGCACTCAAATGGGCTTTCTTCTCCTTGGCAACAATAAATAATCTAATAAAAAAGACACTGCATCTTATAAACAGATTGTTATTCCTTTGCAGATCTCTCCAAGGGCCAGAAAACTTTGACCCAGAAGACTGACATCTCCAGGCAGATCAGATTTAAAAAGAAAATACCCAGCACCTCTATGAAAATATCTATGCCATGCTTACACAAGCCACATGCCATCTCAGCTGTCTGAGAGCACTCTGAACCTCAAGTTCCAAATCCAAACAAGAATGTAAGTGTTCTGAGGTGGCCAGTGGCAGGGTGCAAGGGGCAGCTTTAACTGAGGTCACACTGTGGTTGCCAACAGGGAAACAGAATGTATTTTTACATTTTAAAGCAGCCACAGCAGATTTAATTGATCCCACAAAGGAATCGATTGCTCACCATCCTTCTCAGTGCAAGGGAAGGAGGGCATCAAATAAAGCAGCATAAAACAACCAAGTGAAGAGGAAATTCAGGCAGCATGCAATTGATCTTAGATAAAAATTACATTAGTCCATCCTGTCTCAAGCATTCATTTCTGGGCTCTCATCTAACTGCACTCCTGCAAGGCCATTAAGTTAATTAAGTTTAGAAGACCAAAAGCATCTCAGTTCCAGATGGATTTGATGAATCCACATGGAAATATCTTTGGGAACCAGTCTTTTATTCATGGGGATGATTCTTCTTGGCCAGTGCAGGATTGTTCTTCAAAGTATTAAGACTATCCCTATCTGCTTTTCAATATTCCCTTCTTTCATAAAACAAAATATTCCTGGACTGCACTTAGATACTGTAACTCATGACCCTGTGATGTTAGTTACTTTTCCAGCTTCTGAGAGTTTCTAAGGCAGTACTTTCCAGCTTCCTCATCCTATTTACTTGGATTAGTTAGACCTGGAATTTGGAACAGAGCTCAGAATCTCTCCCGCTCTGTGCCTCAGAGAGGTGTGATACCTTCCTGTCATATGGCACTATGCCCCTTTAAAACAAAACTGCTCAGAACTGCCAAGTTCCCTTTTCACAGAACAAATTCAGCTCCAAAATTCTGTCCTCAATCAGACCTAGCTCTAACATTACTGATTATAGGTTTCTCTCCTCTCCTCCCTCCTGCTATTGAAAGTATGTTTCAGATTAATTTTCCTACACAGGTATTTGCTGTAGAATTAAAAAGAAATTAAACATTTCATCCCAGATTTCTAAGTCCTGGAGACATTTCCAAACAATTTGGTAGGAAAGTACATTTGGAATAAGAAAGAGGCTGCTTGCATTTCACTTCAGATTACCATTTGCCACTTTGGCTTCATTTTACAGTCCACTTCATCAGCATGCTCTGCAGTTGCCAAACATACCCATGCAATTGTTACTTTATAGAGTGAAAACCCAGCTGTACACACAAGGACCCAGGTGCCAAGACATATTTAGAAGGATAAAAACTATTGGAACTGATGGAGTCCCACACTTAAATACTGCAGTGGAACTGGGGTCAAATTTTAGGCACGAATTAAGACAATGCAGAAGCTAAAACCACTCAAGAGGAAAGTTCTTCATGGTCCTGGCTCCACTGCCAGTGCTGTGACCTCTTGGATGTTGTCAGTGCTTGAGAATGTCAGATAAGACTCATTACAGAGCAACCTGCATGAAATTCAGTGACCTCTGACACCAAGTGGATCAGACTAGACAATCTGATTAAGCTTTCTGTGAACCCCCTAAGAGCCATGGATTAGATCCCCCAATGAAAAAGGCTGGGCAGGGCCCCCCACTGCTCCTAGAGCAGAGGTCTTGCCATCAGCATTTCCAAACAGAAATCAAAGTCAACCTCTCAGTCACCTCCCTTATAGTTGACAATGTTTGGGGTTTTTTTTTTCTCAAACAGTAAGAACCAGAAAGCAGCTTGGAATTTCTGTTTTTAAAAATAATTCTGCTGGAAACACTGAGTGGAGAAGCTGGGAATTTGTGACTTGGAGTTTAGACATGAATCAGCAAAGATGGGATATTCCACTTGACAGAGTGCCCTTGAATTAGAGGAAGCTGTAAAAGGAGCAATTCTCATGGTTCAAGCTATTGAGGTTTGTGCCCTAATTCTGCATGGATACACACATGGTTCTTCTCAATGAATAGATGGTGCTAGGGATTCTTGTCTCTCCCATCATTAAGTTTTATCCATTAAAAACACAAGTTTCTCCATGCAGACCTGTTTTTACTGTAAGTAATATAAAAGTAACTTAGCAAAGAAAAAAGGTGGATTGAGATTAATATATTTAGCAAAGGACTACATAGATATGATTTCAAGTACATGAAAAGCAGAAGGATGGGTCAGTGCATGAAAATGCCCAAAGGACAAAGTATGAAAGATCCACAGAGCAGAAGCTGTGAATTGTGGCAACTACTTGGGTTTAAAGATACTTATAAAACAATTGCATTTTCTAGCATTCTCTAAAAATTAAAGTTTAGCAAAACAAAACTTGTATGTATGCAAGACAGAGGAGTCATGTTCCACACAGATTTACTCTTTCTTAGAAAGAAAAAAAAAAAAAAAACAAAAAGAAAAAACCACACAAACCACACACACAAGAGGAAGCTGGTAAAGTCAGGCTACTTGACAACTACAAATCCAGCTGTGCACATCACATAGACTGGTCACTGCCAGGATGGAGACCTTCCCACTGGGCACTGAGCCTCAGCAGGAGCAATCACTACTGCAGGCAGAGGAGAGAGGCTGCTGCTACATGCAGATAAAACCTACAGCGTGTCACAAGGAAGCCCACAACCAAGGGTGACAGAAGAAATTCTTACTGCAGCCCAGATTGCAGCTGTACACACCTGACCTGACTGGGGAGCTGCCCCAAAATCTGCTCCTGCAAACAATCTGGGTGGATCCCACCCTGTTGAACAGAGCAGGTCACAGCTCATAGCTTTGTCTGAATACAGCTTCAGTGAAGGCAATCAAGACTAGTTTTACACACAACAAGTGATACCAGGGTCCCTTAGATGTCATTTTAGCCTGCTTACAAGGATTTGTGGTCAAATAACCTTGGGCAATTCTAAGATTGGGTATCCAGCTAACAGTGCAAACAAATATAATAAGGAACCTCATTTCATGGCAGGGCAGGTAAAATGCTACATTTCTCCTCTGGGACCAATCTAAATGTACATGAACAGAAATTTGATTTTGGGAGTAAAAGAGAAAAGGGAAAATTGTCCTAACCAGATGGATAAGCCTGGCTGGCTGTGGCTGTGCTGGGACACTTTGCCAAGTGCTACCAGGTGCCAGCCCCACTGATGCTCTCAGTGAGTCACCACAAGCCAGACCTTCTCCAGAAGAAGCTGTCCTGTGACCAACAGCAGAATTAATCCAAGAATTTATACAAGTCCAGCTTTGACCCCAAGTTCTTGCTTTGGAAGCTCAGACTACACATCCTAGCCCTAGGAATACCAACTGCAGGAATCCCACTAGGCCTCTGAACACAGAGGAACAACAAAACTGCTTTGACTTACTGCTCAAAGTCTCCATCTGCACTGAGCTTGTTGTTCTGAGAGATGCTTCCATCCATCCCTGACTCCTGAGCAGCACTGGGGTACTCAGTCCTCACAGACAGTGTGTGTGTGTGTGTTCCAGCTGTGGTGCAAGCTGACTGATCAAGGAGTTGGCAGCCAGGCCCAATGGTCCAGATCCAAAGCAAAGTTCAGCAAAACTGAGCCTTTGCCCTTTAAAGCATTTTCCTGCACCACCCTGTGCCAAGAAAATGAGTGAGCAGAGAAAGGCAAACACTGATTGCAAAAGTCCATTTCTGATATTCTGAATGTGCTCAGTGACTTGTCCATCACATCCAGATGTTTGAAATTTGAACAAATTAAAGCCCAAATTAAAGTTGAACAAATTAAAAGCCCTGCTTTTTGCCCTCGGCATATTTTGGTTTGTAGTGCATCTCATTAGTGCGGTTTCCTTTAATGGCTCATTTAGTTTTTGGACTGAAACTTAGAAACCAAGCAAATGCTAATTTAAGCAAACATTTTTTTGTCCAGCCACTTGATGGCACCTCAGAACTTAGGGGGCTTGAGAAAGATTGGGAAAAAAGCCCTTTCTGTTTGTCCACTTCCCCACAAGTTTTTTTGATGCTAAAATATTCAGGTTCTAAATACTGCAAAGAGAATATTTGTTTTCTTAAAAAACACTTCCATGAGAATTTAGAGGTCTGAAGTTGATATAGCTACCCTCAGTGGCTAATTTTAATTGGCAATATCCCTTTAAAAACAAAGGGCCTTAGCTGCAAAGAGGTGCTTTGAATGAGAAAACAAATTTGGTTTTGAGGAGTTCAGATGCCTGGAACCTGACATCTTTAAAGTAGAAGGAGCTTTCCTCAAGAGATTCAGCTTCCCAAGAAACTGAACTAAAGGCCAACAGCATTTGGAGAGGGAATCTTAAGAACTGAACAGAAAGCTGCCAAGATCTGTCCACTTGAAAGAAACAGGTCTTTAAAGTTTGAAATAATAGCATTATATAAAGAAAATTAAACTCTTCTCTGTGAAGCTAATCACACATTAAACTGCAGATGCAGGAAACTGGTAAGGGTTTGTGCTAAGCAATGAACCACACAAAGCCCTCACCCTTCTGGCCTTATTAAATATCAAGCAGACATTCACAATTGTATTCAAAATACTTCACTGTTTTGTATTAATGACACATGATCTGACATCCCAAAGATGCTCCATGGATTTCAGTGTTTAATGCTGCTCTCCTCACACTGTCATTGCAGAAACATTTATCTCAACAGCATGATGCCAGCAGCACCTCTAGAAGCGGGCACCAAATAATGATCCCCTTAAATACAAGTCACACATGTTGTTCCAAGTCCCTTAGGCTATCCAGTAAATTCCATGATGCCATGGAAATACAACTCAGGTCTGACACTCTGGGGCATCAACAAAAACAAAACAGCAAATTGCACAAAGAGCTGATGTTTTCCAACCCACAACTTCCTTAAATAAGTAAAATTGTTGGAACTCCTCCCTGCAGAAAGTCACATGGCAAGCAATGTTTTTGCAGTGCCTTTGCAAAGTTCTGGAGAATCTGTCACAGAGGATAGTGCCCATTTGGGTTACATTACAACCCCTTCAATCTGCATTAATTTATCTCGTAAGTGATGCCAGATAGCAGCTCCCTTCCTCTGCCTCACAAATATATCTTGATAAAAGGCAGTTACCCATTTCATAAAAAAAACCCCTGTGATGAGATATTCCTGCAGTTGAAATCACCCTTGCCCAATCTCCCACTTCTTCAGAAAAGGCTCAAACACTTGTCAGGCTCTAAGTCACGTGGAGGAGCAGAAAAGATGAAGTCAAAAGTCTTTCCCTGCAATGCAGAGGGATGACAGGTACAGCAGGACACTTACTTCCAGAGGCTTTGCCACAGCGTCAGTGTGGCATTGCTGGAAGATCCTCCCCACACCAGGGGTGCCCCAGATTGCTGTGTCCCTCAGGTTGAAAGGATGCTCTCAGATTGCAGAGCTGTCAGTCACTCCTGAGTTGCTCTCTCAGAAGATGAACCCCGAGCTGGCACTGATGCCATGCTGGTTCTTTTGCCTTTCCTTTTTATATACATTTATAATATATTCTTAGCATATATATTTATAATTCTTAAGGCCTAATATATTACCATAGTCCTGGTGTTCTGCTAGATCAGAAGAGCAAACATCCTAAAGGCCTCACAGCTGGAGGCCCAAAAGCCTCACTCTGTCTTGAGCCACCAAGGTTCTCTCTAGAACATACTCTAAACTAGGATTGAGCCCATCTGGGGAGAAATACTTTAAAATAAGGAGATGTCACACCATTCATTTAAGCCTCTCATGGGGAAATCTTTGTCAAATATGCTAATTTGCAAAGTCTAAAAAATTGTTTACATAATGCACTGTGTGTGTGCATTTTGGTGTATTCCACCTTGACAAATTGTTGCATGTAAGAATCCTTATTAAATACCAAGGTAAAATACCTTTTTTGTCTCTTAACCATGTTGGACTCATAATTCTAAGACCAGGAAAAAGGCATTGGCAGAAAACTGTGTAATTTCCATAAGGATAGAGGAACATGAGCAGCCCCTGAGGAGGAGCTGAGCCTGATTCTCAGCCTCACGTGCTGAACATAAGAACTGATCTACAACAGAAATTGTCTTGAATTTTTTAAGAGATTGCTCTTTATTGTAAATTCAGGCAACCCCAGCGAGTGGAGAGAATGATGCATCTGTCTCCATGTTCTCAGAAGGCTAATTTATTACTTTATGATACTATATTATGTAAAAGAACACTATACTATATTAAGAATACAGAAAGGATACTTACTAAATGCAAAAAAAGATAATAATGAAAACTCCTGACTCTTTCCAGAAAGAGTCCAAACGCAGCTTGGCCCTGATTGTCCGAAGAGTGAAAACAACTCCCAGCAGAATCCAATGGAACAATCACCTGTGGGTAAACAATCTCCAAACACATTCCACATGAGCACAACACAGGAGAAGCAAACGAGATAAGAATTGTTTTCCTTTTCTCTGAGGCTTCTCAGCTTCCCAGGAGAAAAATCCTGGGCAAAGGGATTTTTTCAGAGAATGTGAATGCCCACACTCTTTCAAGCCACACAGAGGTAGCACGGACCACACTCTGCAAGGTTGTCCCAAAACTCCATCTGAAGCTGTATGCACAGCCTGAGAAGGTCAAGAGCCACAGGCTGTATTGAAATGAACAAAATAAGTTTAGCTTGCTTTTTATCCAAATTTCCTCTGCTATGCTCAAAGGAAAATGAGATGAGTAGAGCTTGCCAAGATTTTTTCCTTATTACATTTGCTTTAAAAATCCATAACTTGATATCTAAATTATTTGTGTATTTGGACTAAACACAAAGAGTTTGAAGAAAAATACAGTTTAAAAGTTGGTTCTTTTTTTTTTTTTTAATATTCTCAATGAAACATTTTGGATACGTTTCCCAAAGCTGTTTATACCTTAAGAAATAAAGGAAATGTTTTAAATTAAAATATTTCTTTAATGTCTGAATGTTTTGGATTAACTAGAAAGGATTATCCAGCAGTTTCATAGCTAAATAAGAAGAACAAAAAATCCTGTTATTTCAATAGCTCTAAAGAATGTGGATTAGAAAGACACATCGTGTACAGCACTTTATAACTTTTTGAAACATGTTGTGAGAAAAGCTGTAGGAGAGCTACCTACAAGGAAAGCCAAAAATAGAACTGGAAATTCATCCCTCACCCCTGCTACTGTTTCACAGGTCCCCCTGAATATCACTGTGTATTTTGAATATCACACAGATTTTGAGCAGGTGAAGTCACTGCACTGCAGCAGCTTCAGAAGAACTTTCTGGACTTTTTGTGCAACAAATCTCCCATGACATAAGGATTATTTTTCCTTTTTTTTTTTTTTTTAAGTGGCTCATTGCCCCATTTTGGTAACTTCCTAGAGATACTGCCAGACTAATTGAAAAGGCTCAAAGTAAATAAGTAATGAAATTAGAGTCTGAGAACTGATTCAGAAAGAGTCTTGTTGGTTTTGTGGTTTGGAAAAGTGTTTTAGAGGTTTTGGGCAGAGAGCCCATTGACTGAAACTTGCAAGTTAAAGGCTGTAAATCCAGAGCTTGTGGTGAATACACAAATCCTCTTTGAAACAAACTCCTGTAACAGTCCTTAGGCATAAGCAGTGTGCTCCACAAAGGCTGTTGGAATTCTTATGACTCTATCAGTTGCATAAAAAGGTTCTGTCCTTAGAACAATTTATCATCTGAAAGTTTGGGGCAAGCCTCAAGGAATTGATCTGAGGACAACAAGAAAATAAATAATTACTGCAGAGTCTTCACAAGTTTGAATTAAATTCAGTGAAGTGTTTGCCATGGGATTCATTCATTGAGTTCCCATTACCAGTAAAGTGAGCTATGGGGAGAGCACACCACAGAGGAAATTCATCCACTGCTGTATCAGCAGAGATGCTGGCACTCATGGGTGTGCAGGACATCCCGGATTGAGCCAGAACCCAAAATCTGCCATTGCAAAGCAATTCCATGGATGGCATTACAAAAAGCAGTTTGTCTGTGTCAGATGCAGGGTCAGGCTTATGATATGCTTCAAAGCCAGAGCCACACAGATCCTTGGCATGGTTTTCCTTACACGTTTCAGTCTTCTCCATGAATGCATTTGTTGTCAATAATGCCACATAACTTGGAATGTTTATTTCCAGCAAGTTGAATGGAGCAGAAGCAAATTATTGGCAACAGGAAATAATATGACTTTTATTTATAGTGGTGAAATATAGAGGTGAAGTTTGAGTTTGGAACAAATACAACTAAGAGCACCATTACAACCAGTGCCCAAATCCTCCAGGGTAGTGTCTACATGCTGAACTTTTTGACATAATATTGTGTGAAGGCAAGTTTATAGAAATAGCAGTACTTTGAAAAGGGTTTCTAATACCTGTTTTTTGAAAGGATCTTTTCAAAGGATTTTTGGTCTGTATCTTAGAAATCTGCATTTACCCATGGAGCTATTTAAAACTCAAACAAGCCTTTAATCTTAATTCCACTGAACAGAAGGGAGGCAACAACTTTATGTAAAATCAAGGATATGGACGTACAAACAGTAAGCAGCTGAGTTTATTTTTTAGAAAGATCTCTTCTGTTCTCTGCTCACAGACTGCCCTAAAAACATATCCCTGCTCAATTCCCAGTCTGACTGACTTCTAAAGCCAGCTACTTTAAAGGTTCAGGCTTAGCTAATCAGGCAGACAGCACCACTGTCCCTGTAGTTCTTCTAACTCCTAATCAAAACCATTCCACAGCTCTTCATTTAGATACAGAAATATATCACATTTCTACAGAAGCACAGAGACCTCAGCAGCTGTTCGTTTCCAGATTAGTAAACTGTAATTGGAAGGTAGGTGCTGATCCTAAGTCATTAGCAGAACCTCCCCAAATGCTGTGGATGGCTGCCTGCTGTGCTCCTCAGAGCAAAGGCACTAGCAGAGAAACACTTTCTGAAGAGTAGAGATAACAGAGGTCACCAGCATTAGGACCAAGGTTCCAGATAATCTCCAAATTAAAGGCCTTCAGGTGCAATGAAGCCCAGCTGGCCCACATCAGGGTGATAATCTAAACATAATCCACAACATGCCAAACTGAAGACTGAATTAATTATAACACTGAAGAGCTACATAAAAAAACAGATTACTGAGCTCCTATTGACTGAATTTGATTACCCTGGAAACAACATGGCAATTCATTGAATTTTATCACCTTCAGTTCTGCTTTGGACAGACACAGTTTTGTTGAACTGTTGCTGTATCTCACATTAAGCCTCTGCAAGATTTGGCATCAAGTAGCAATCTTGGCTGAAAAGCCTGAAAATTTGACAGCTAGGTAAGCTACCCAAATCTTTTAGTCCTTTTCTTCAGAATATCAAGTTCTCAGAACAAGCTGCCTCACAAGTATCCTGTCATGCTTCATGAGGTGCTACATAACCCAAGAACAGTCACATTCTTGCAGCACTTTGGCTTTTTATTAACTCCATCTTAAGTGGACAGTACTAAAAATAAGTAACAAATAAAAATCCAGGAAGATTCATGTTTAATTAATTTCAGATTTAGATTTATCACAACTGGTTTACTGAGGCCTAATACACTGTTACTCTATTATAACATAACTCTGTTCCCTGACAGTGAAATTCTCTACATCTGCAAATAAAAAGCCTGTTCTTCGTGCATTCCAGGAACTGAGATGCACACTGCTTAAAGAGAAATGATCCAAAACTACAGCAGAAAAAATGCTCTGTTCATTTTCATAAGCTTAATTTTTTTGCAAAAGCCTTGTTAATATATTTAAAATAAACTCTTGTTGTATTATTTTAAATAATATATTTTAAATGTTTTAATAAACATTTGATTAATGTCATTTATGACTTAAAACACAAAACTGCAGAAAAACATTTATTAACATGTTACAGTGATTCACTTATCTTCCTTCTTCCACCTGAAATGGAGGAGGAGCTGTCCCTTTAAAATTTCTCATTGCTTACTGAATTGATCATTTGTGTTCTGCTCACACCCTCCTCTTCCAACAGAGCATTTTCAAAACAAAATATTTGCTCCCCAAAGCACACCAACACATCATGATGTGTCCAAGTCCTTTGAGCAAACACATCATCATCTTGTCTCCAGAACCCAAATAATTTCCTTCCAAGTTTGACACTGAACAATGGCGGAAATCTGCCTCAATTTGCTCTGCAAATTTGCACTTTATTAGCAACACATCTTCATTTTAAGCACAAGGTGAGCAACATTAAAGCACTGACCTCACTATTCCAACTCAATCTCTGTTCCTACAGATTTAAAGCACCTTCTTCACAGACAGTATGAAACACTGTCACAAAAAGCACACTGAAAGACCTGGAGGATGAAAAAGAAATTTTACCATCACGTCCCAGGGATGACAAGTACTAAGTTCAAGTGAAAGAGATCAGCACTAGGGCTTTGGTGGAGCTGCTATTGCACTTTTTCTCCCCTTCTTTTTTAAGAAAAGTAGTAAGATAGTTGATATTAAGCATCATATTTACATTATTGACAAGAAGGACTTCGCCCCCACTTGTATGTTTGTTCTGCTTTAAACAGCACCACTTTGACCTGGAAGAGGAAATCTGAAAGTTTTGTCTGAAGTCACCCATTTCCAAAATTCCATTCAAGGCAGAATTTGCAAAGTGCATTAAGCATCACAAAGTCCTCCTCTCTGAAGCTTACTATTTTTTAAAAAAGATAAATTAGAAATCTACAATTATTCTTTCCACAGGCAAGGAATATGAGCATGAATGAACCAGGATTTGAAGCTATGAGACGTTGTAGAAAAGGGCCAAGGAAAGCAGCCTCCTGAGACCTAATTCAGAACTGAATTCCCAGGAAACATGTTGGGAATAAATACAAACAGATACTTTTAAAAACACTTCAGAAGACTTCTAGGGCTGCTCCCTTCAAAAGAAAAAAGCACAATGAAGATGCTCCCTGCCATGCCCCTTCCTCCTCTCTTTTTTCCTTGCGCTGTTTCTTAAATGCTGGAATTATCTAATTTGAGCTCATTATTTAAAAAGAAAAAAAAAACAAAAAACCCCAAGCTTTGTCACAGCAAGTATTCTCAGAAGAAATCTCACATATTTTTAGACTAGCTCACAGTTTGTAAAGTCCCCAGGGCATAAACATGGAAATAAAAAACACTTTAAACAATCAAACTACAAATATGCTGTAAAATGAGCATGGATGTTGCAGTGATTATGCTCATAATTAAAAAAAAACTTAACTATTATTATTTCTAATTATTTTAAATTTTTTTTACAAAATTCAGCCTGTTACTCTGATAAAATACTCCACAGGTCTGAACTACCAGTCAAAAATTCACATCCCAGCTCCAAATCCCCAGTTGATCCCTTCAACTCCACTTCCTGAGGTTAAATGCCTTTGATATCAACCACGAGGCTGATGGTGAAACATTTCCCTACCCTCCTAAGCAAGGGCAATCATGCAGACCGACCTGCAGGCCTGGCAGCCCACCTCAGCCTGGCCCAGCCCCAGGCGGGACTGAGGAGAGGAGGTTTGTTTGTTCTCATGGTTTTCCCTGTGGTTTTCCCTGTAAGAGCCCAGGCAAGTGCCAGGGCTCCCCAGGGACCAGCCCCAGGGAGGATCAGGCAGTGCCTGGGACCCTCTGGCTCCAATCCTGCTCCTTTCTGCACCACCCCTGCCTTGGGAGGCTGCCCAGAACAGAGTTAGACAGGGTTAAAGGAATAAAGTAGAGATTTACTAAAAGGCCTTCAAAGGATACACCTTGGGCGGTACAAGGCCATGGCTCCACCCAAGATGGATGAGGGTCACAAGTTTTCACACTTTTATAAGTTTTGGTCCATTTCCATATTGGAGTTACTTGTCCAACTACAGGCCCAGGTTATGCAGTCTCACCCTCCCAGACTGCTCTCCTCAATTCCCTGATGTTTACATTTCTTGGGCCTGAAGCTGCAATGGTGTCTTTGGTTCTGGGGCTGGAAAAGTATTATTTTGCGTGACTGAGCTGTGAAGAGAACTGCTATACACTTTTTATGAAGTTCAGAGTTAGACATTAAGGCAGGACAGATCTGGAAAATAGGAAAGCTGAAACTTAAGGCATCAGTTCTGGTGGACATCAGGTGGAACATGAGCCAGCAGTGGGCCTTTGAGGGGCCAAAGGAGGCTGATGGTCTCCTGGGCTGCACTGGGCAGAGCAGCACCCTCACATTGAGGGAGGGGATCCTTCCCCTCTGCTGAGGCCACACCTGGAGTGCTGAGCCCGGGAATGTGCTAGAGGCATGTCTTAAGTTGGAAATGCAAGATGTCACTTTGGGTGAGTATTCTATCACCATCTGTCACAGGTGGAGCAGTTATGTTCTGTTCTTTGGGCAGTTTTCTTTATCTCTCCCCCAGCCAACCCTCCCTCCAGGAGATCTCTGCTGTCCATGGCCACTGAGTGTCCCTGCAGGGCTGATCCAATTCCAGCATCCCATGGGAGATGCTGCGCCCAGGGGAGGAGCCAAGCATTCCTACCTGGATCCAATCTGAGCCTGGAGCAGCACAGCAGCCTTTGCCCCCTGCATTGCCAGAGGAGCAGCTTTCTGCTGCCCTGCACTGCCAGAGGGAGCCCAGGCCCATCTGCAGCAGCCCTGGAGCTGCAGAGGAAAACTCCCCCCTTGTGCAGGATCCCTGCTCCAGCAGCAGCACAGCTGGCACTGCAGGAGGGCTGAGCCCCCATGGGATGGGGCTGTGCCACCCCCTGACACACAGGGGGCAGGGACTGCTCTGACTCTGACAGTGGGGTTTTGTATTACTGCATATTTTTTAATTTTTCCTAATAAAGAACTGTTATTCCTATTCCCATATCTTTGCCTGGGAGCCCCTTAATTTCAAAATTATAATAATTCAGAGGGAGGGGGTTTACATTTTCCATTTCAGGGGAGGCTCCTACCTTCCTTAGCACACACCTGTCTGTTCAAAGAGAGACAAGGCAGCACAGGGTCATCAAGATGATTGAGGGACTGGAGCACATCACACATGAGGAAAGGCTGAGGAAGCTGGGCTGCTGCCTGGAGAAGTGAAGGCCCAAGGAGATCTTCCAAAAGCACATCAATACCCGAGTGAAAGGTGCTGAGAAGGTGGTGCCAGGCCCTTTGTAGTGGTGCCCAGTGAAAGGACCAGAGTCAATGGGCACAAACTGGAGCACAGGAGGTGCTGAACATCAGGAAATGCTTCGTTACTGTGAGCATGACTGGCACAGCTTGCCCACAAAGGTTGTAGGATCTCCATGGCTGGAGATATTTAAAAACTATCTGGACATAGTTTGGGCAGCCAGCCCTAGGCAGCCCTGCTTCAGCCTCCCTGCTGAGGAACAGGAAGCCTCAGGTTTCAGCTTTTGTATTTCTCAGATCTGTGCTGCTTTAGTGTGTGGGTCTGGGCTTCATATTATGGGATGGTGAGCTCTGTGCACAGAGTAGGGAGACAAAACAATTCCTGCTCCAGCTGGTGACCAAGGACAAATGATCCCCATCTCAGGCCCAAGAGCACAAACACCGTGGGCTGGAGAGAGAAAAACAAGCAGGATGGGACTGCATGGGCTAAAGCTGGAATGGGACAATGAACTGCAAGATGCAAATGGAGCAGAACTGATCCAAGTGAGAGACCCTGTAACCTGTTAATCCATTTTGGTTCATCTTGGGTGTAGCCCTGTCTGGGCGCTAGTGTTGCCCAAACTGTATGCCTTTTGATAATTCCTTACTTTATTCTTTAACTCTGTCTAGTCTCTGTTCTAGGTCAGCCTTCACAAGTCATGACACAAATGACATCCAGAAGCTCCTTCCCACCCCAGCCATTCTGTTTTACATCTGTGATTCAGTATCCTTGCTCATTCCACAGCTGAAAAAAGGAAATCACCCCCTCAGACGCTTCGCTTTTGAGTTACTTAGGAAAAAACTTTGGTGCCTGATCCTGAGAGACAATGCGCGTATTCAGAGCACTGCTGAGCAGAACAAAATGTTATGTGGGGGCAACAGCCCCCCACCACAGACCTGCACTTAAGGTCTCACCCATAAAAGTGCTCTCAGGAGCTGCACAGCCTGAGTAAGCAGCAAGGGAGAACAGGACCTCTTGCACCACCAAGCTGGGCACTCACAAGGGGAAAGTCAAGGCACGCAGCTGAGTGAGACATGGGGAGCAGTTCACTGCAGTTCACTGCCTGAGGCTGCTGTAGTGAGCCAGCAGGATCAGAATGGGAAAGAGAATGAGCCAGAAAAGCATCTTTTCAGCCTCCTCTGACCTAAGGAATAAAGCACCTTTCCCATTCCAGGCAACTTACATGCAATCATGTATGACTTACAGAGAGCAATGCCCTTTACCATTGGACTTTACAAATATCAAGTGTCAAAATGTTTTTATGTTCCAGAATCAGTGTAAGGTGTAAGAAGCTGAATTTACCATTGGCTTGAAACTCCAACAACCACTTAAACCACAACAAAATGGAGGTATCTGCACTAATTTCATGTATATGAACACACATTGAAAATCACATCCAGTAAGGACTGTAAACCAGTAATGATTAGTCTTTTTTGTGCTTAATACTTATTTTGTCCCAATTTGTCACTTAATTGCTTATGTAACTGGTGACAGCAACAAAACAGAGTCCTCACAAAATGGGAAATGGAAATGGGAAATTCTACAAACCTGATCAAGGCAAAAGTGGAGGTCACAAAGAACCACACCCCTCCATACACACAGACCATGCCCCTAGCCACCGGGCAAAAAGAGATTTTAAAATGCAAATTAGATACCCACACAGCAACAAATCATTGTAAGTAGAAAACCTTTCAGCCCAGTACTTTAATTTCAAGATGACATATAGTTTAATGTTGGTGCTATAAAACCTCAGTGCTGTTTTTAACTTGCTGTTCTGCTCTCCCCTCAGATTTACTGCAACAGAATTGAACCAGGGTTATAAAGAGCATGTGTAGTTAAAGAAATTCTATTTGATCCTGGAAATAGTTTCAGAATGGGCAATTAAATCCATTTTTCCAGCAACTTAGATAGTCTCAGCAGTCAGCGTTGTAATTTGTTGTGAGCCTACCACACATGAAATATCATGGCTATCAGCTTCTGGCTTTTTAATGGTGTGATGCCAACCACAAGAGCTCTTTAATACAGTAAAGCTTAAAAAGACCAGAAAATGAACTTTTTTTTCATCTTCATTTTTCAAAACTGAAAAACTCTCAGTCTCTTGAGATGAAAGGCACCACAAAAAGACTTTTATATTAATTGTCTATGATATGCAATTCAAATATTCCTACAGGAAATTGCTAATCTTAGAGTGATATTAATATAAGCCTGACTTAAGACACCAAGTAGGACTGCACATGGATCAAACGAGACATTCAAGAAGTTGTCTTCTGTGGCTTGGGCAAACGAGACATTCAAGAAGTTGTCTTCTGTGGCTTGGGCACGAGGATGGGCAGAAACATCCGACATTTGTTTGTATTTGTTTAAAATCTGGACAGAGCATTTCTTTCCTCCCTGACATAACCTCTGCTCTCCTAACACGGGGTTATACTTCTTTCACTACATTCTTTCTCTCACCTGAACTCAAGACATACTGTGGGTTTCTGCAAAGTACCAAAGCAGACAGCTCCTCATCTCAGTTGACATATCTGTACACTACAACACTGAAAAACAGAAAGAAATATTCCAAAAGGGAAACACCAAGTTGAGTGTATGAGGAAGCAAATCTCTTTTTTTATATATATACATACATACACACACACGTAGAGAATTATAAAATCCTTCAGGTTGGAGAAGACCTTTAAGTTCATCAAGTGAAATTGTTCCCTCAGCACAGCCAAGCTCACCACTAACCACATCCCCAAGTGCCACATCAACACATCTTTTTAATCCCTCCAGGGATAGTGACTCCACCACTGCCCTGGACAGCCTGTTCCAATGCTTAGAAACCCTTTCTTTCCATGAAGACATTTTTCTAATTTCCAATCTAAACCCTGGTGTGACTTGAAGCTATTTCCTCTTCTCCTGTCACTCATTCTTGGGAGAAGACACTGACCCTCAACTCACTACAATCTGCTTTCAGGTAGTTGTAGAAAGGAGTAAGGTGCTCCCTGAGCCTCCTTTTGTCCAGATTAAACCTTCCCCAACACCAAGGTGTTCCTGTAGTTCCCAGATTCTGTTCATTATTGTAGATAAGGATCACAGCTGCTAACCTCAGGTCAGCTGGGAGCTCCCCACAGCCAAGAGTGCTGGTGAATGATGGACAGTGAGCACTTCCACCAGGGCTCAGCACCCCTGGGAGAATCCCACCCGCCCCACAGACCTGCGTGTGTCTAAGGGCTGTGGCAAGTTGCGGCACTCACATTCTCTGAACAGAGAGAGATAGAATTCTCTCTCCCAGGATTTTTCCTGGGCAAGGCAGTGAGAAGCTCAGAGAAGAAGAAAAACAATTCTTATCTCTACTTGCTGCTCCTGTTGTTTTGCACACGTGGAATATGTTATGGAGATTGTTTACACAAAGTGACTTGTTAATTAGACACCGGTGAAGATTGTTTTGTTTCCTTGGCCAATTGGGTCAAAGCTGTGTCCTGACTGTCTCAGACAGTCATGGGTTTTCTTTAGTATCATGTAGTATAGTACAGTATTCTTGGGATCTCTGCTGGTTAGAGTGACTTCGAGATATGTACAAGTCTCATTTCTTGGCTCAGCAGCTGAAGAAGGAGTCAGGATTTTTCCTGTTTTTTGTTCTTAAGGTTACTTATTATTTCTTACCTATAACATTCTTCCTTTGGCCTGCTGAGGTCTGTCTGGCAGATCAGACAGAGGCACACTGACCACCTTCAGAGGCAGTGTTGTCTTTTACACTAAAAACTATATGTACATTATTCATAATAATTTCTTAATACTTATCACTTATGTTAGACAGTGAGTTTCTACTTTAAACTAATCTAAAAGTGCTAGCATCACTCAGAACATGGAGTTTAGGAAGAAGAAAGAAGGACAGGGTACACTTAAATTCTTTTATCTTGGGAATTCAAGCCCCCATTCTAAAAACTTTAAAAATCTATTTTTCACTCCATGATAAACTAACTACTATTTTACTTAAACTTTTTTGACTTGTAATTTTTTTATATAAATGTGGTAATTTGTTCTATGGGTCAAAATCAAAGTCACAGGTATCTTGAGCTCTTTGCCAAGGTCTCTGAGCCCCCTGGTAGGGGCTCAAGCCATCTAGGACATCCAGAGAGATATCTTGAGTTCTGACATAGCATAGTATCTCTTTGGTATAGTTTTAATATACTATTAGTGTAATATAGTACAGTTTTAATAAGGCAATTGTTCAGCATTCTGAATCAATGGAGTCAGATGCCAGTCATTCCCAGACATTGGAGTCACCTTGCATTCAATAGCAAGTCACTATTGCCATCTTATTGCAAAGCTCCCATACCTTCTCAGTGATTTCTCATGAGCAACTCCTCACAGCAAAGCCAACAAACTCCAGCTCCCTCCTCACCCAGCTAACCCACTCTTTTATCGCACTCATCCTCATTGGACACAGCTGTGGCCTGTTAAGGGCAGGCCTGTTCTTTGGTAATTAGTGCAGCTGCAACTCTTCAGGGGTAAGATTACCTTCTGCACCATCTTTATTTTCTTACATTCTATCCCCCCACAAGTCACTAAGCATTCCCCCCTGGGTTGTGGTGCTCCATTCCGCTCCCTATCCTGTTTTCCCTCTCAGGGAGTCGTGTATCTGGACAACAGCTGCTGTTACTGTTAAAGGCCAAGGGAAAGAAGGTTTTAAGTGTCAGCCTTTTCCTTGTCCTTTGCCACTATATTTTCCTCTACATCCAATAAAGATGGGAGATTATCCTTAGCCCTTCTTTTGCTGCTATTTATTTACTTTTTACTGCCTTTTGTGGCGCTGGGATGATTGAGCTCCAGCTGGATTTTCCATATATAGGGGTATGTGTTTATAATTCCAGAGGCAGAATGAACCCTCATTCTCCCTGTTCCATTCCTCCAAGTCTGAAACTCTTAGTAGCAACAGATGAAGAAGCTTACCAGAAGTAAACAAAAGAGACAATGCCAGACAGAATTGCTGTGGGCGGCCATGCCACGCATTGGTGTCACTGAGGGTTACATAAAACCCTCACACTGAAGGGTTCCTCACCTTCCCAAGGCATCTCTCAAACCTCAAGAATTGGAGTTCCTTGGCTCTCTAAAAATGTCCTTTTGTGCCAAATTTATTTATACTGAGAAAAATCAAGCTTTAGTTACAGATGTTTTTCCTTGTCATGCTACATATAAAAATCAGACCTTTTGGTATAATCATATTTATTTAGTTTAGTCTGCATTTAATATCTCTTTTCAATTACCACAGGGGATGTTTTTCATTTATGGAGATGGAGTTTGTCTTGCTACCCCAGCACACATCATAGGGGGACCATGGATCTTTGGGAAACTTACTCTCCTAATGCCCAGTGCAAAAATGAAACATAAATGTAGAAGATCTATCAGTCAATATGAGCCAGACTGCAAAGATGATTTTAAACCTTGGAGTTTTACCAAGGATATCCAATTCTTGTGGTTCAAAAGATGCCTTGGGAAGGTGAGGAACCTTCCAATCCCACACATCTACTGGGGACCAAAGATCCCATGTGGATGATCCTGCAAATGTACCTTGCAAGACTTCATAAATTTCTTTTGGAATTGGCCAAGCATCCACTGGCAAATAAACTAGACAGGTGGGAAATGGTTTTTCTGGGGTTGCATTGGACAGAGATATAGTATCTAAACCTGATACATTAGTGAAAGCCACCCAAACATTTTCTCACTGGCAAATCTGTATTACTAAAAGCAAGCAAAGCAAAAAAGCAAAAGCATAAGACACTGCAAAAGATATTGGAAGTAGACTAAGGAAAAAGGTTTGAATTGCAACTGACAAGGTGTTTGAATCAGATGATAGCAGATACTGCTTTAAAAATATTTACCAAATATACCTCAATTCGCGTGAAATTAGGAAAGCCGAGTAAGATGTTTGCAAGAATTTAATTTTAGGAAAAAATTCCAACTCACACCAGATTAACAGATCAAAATCTGACCTTTTATAACTGACAAGGTCAGCAACTTGCTTAGTGTCTTGCCTGACCCACAGGATTTCTGACAGAGCCCAACCTTTCCTCTTCTGTTGTGCTTTCCAGCTGAAAGATCACAGAGAAGTCCCTCATCTGAACTTTACCCAGAGATGGTCAGGTGGCCTGCCAAGCTCCCTCTGCTTACTGAAGGAAAATACCATCAAATGCTGTTTTTTCCCAGCTGGGTTAGAAAGTTGTTTGTTGTCAAACACTACAATGGTGATGCATGATGCTGAGAACTGAAATAGCTGTAACCTGTGCACAGTGGGAAGAAATAAAGCACAGCTGTCATTTTCAGGGCTTTAGTCCTCTATCCCTCTGATGCCTCAGGTTTCAGCTTTTGTATTTTTCAGATTCTGTGCTGCTTAATGTGTGGGACTGGGGATGTATAAGGGGATGGTGAGCTCTGTTCACAGACTACAGAGACAAAACAATTCCTGCTCCAGCTGGGCACCAAGGACAAGTGATCCAAATCTCAGCCCAGGAGCACAAACACTGTGGGCTGGAGAGAGAAAAACAAGCAGGATGGGACTGCAGGGGCTAAAGCTGGAATGGGACAATGAACTGCAAGATGCAAATGGAGCAGAACTGATCAAAGGGAGAGACCCCATTCCTGGTTGTGCATTTTGGGGCCATTTTGGTTCATCTTGGGTGCAGCCCTGGCTGGGCTCTTGTGCTGCCCAAACTGGATCTATTGAGTCCTCCTAATAAATCCCTACTTTATTATTTAACTCTGTTCTATATCAGCCTTCTCAAGGCATCACCCCCTTTAGTTCAGGAGTTTACATTTTTTTAAGTGAAGCATCTTGGACTGCCCTGAATTTCATCTCATGTCTGGATGGGCTTCACTATTCAAAGGGCACATTATCAATTCCTGATGTCCAGGAAGAGAACTGTGCCTGGAGAATTTTTAATCTCTATCTCAGTACAAAAAAGAAACAGTCAGAAATATCCTGAGAGAAAAAATATTACATAGCAATCCCCATGTATGGACTAAAGGCCCTGACTCCTTGGTGTCTCTAGCTATGTATTACAGAATCTAAATTTGTCATTAAAAGCCATAACATTTAGCTAAAGAAAATCTAAGGAACAAAAGAGCAAAGCAAAGGGATGATAAATTCAATAGGATCTCCTGTGTAATATCAGACAGGAATTTTGCACTGCACCACCTGCCTTCAGCGAGCTGTCTGAAAATGACATACATTCTACACCTACAAGATTAACTCTTAAAAATATGCTTTGTTTCAATTTGTCCACCTTCAGTGCTCAGAACAGTTCTGTGCTGTTTAGGAAAGGCAGTAAATCTTGAATACAGCCATACATTTCCTCATATAACATCACACCCCTGCTTACAGCACAAGCCCAACACCAGCACAACCATGCTGGGCCCTGCCTGTGTCCACAGGCTGGGAAAAGCTCATTCCATGGCAGCACCAGACAATTGGAAAGCTTTAACTGCTCAAGAATAAGTGTCCAGCTACCATGTTTACTCCTCAGAACTTTTCCCTCTTTGATGGTTGCTCCATTATTCATGGGTCAAAGGCCCCAGCTTAACCCACGAGAGAGCAGAATAAAATCTGTCTACAGAAAACATAACTGGTGAAACTAATTCACTCTCCTATTTCAGAATATTGAAACATTTCTTTTAAAAACAGAAATTATTCAAATGCTCTATTTTATTGTGACATACAAATGCCAGGATACTCAGCCTTAGATTCCTGTATTCTGTAGACCACACCAACACTGGCCAGAGCATCAACAAATGTGGGCAAACACCAAGATGAGGAACAATCAGGGAGGAAGAGAAACTATAGCAGCCAGTCTGACACTTGCCAGTACAGCTGTCAACAAAATTTTTCAGGCATTGAGGCAAAGGTTTTCAAGGCTGGATGTCAGAATGCGGCTAAGCCAAGTCACATTTGAATGAGTTACATTTGAACATTAGAGAAAACATATAGCAGAGAATTTGCAAGGAATACTCTTGTCAAGTGAATTGCCTTGCCACAGGTTGCAGTGATGACTGTATGCCTTGAGTGCTGCTCACACTTGTGCTGGGGAAGCTGAGATGAGGCTTTACTAATTTACACAATGAGTCTTTGCAAGGTTCTGCCATTCAGAATATTTGTTCTTGACATGTGTAGATAAAGATTTTTGTCAAAGCCTTATTTTGTTCTTTAAGTAATAAAACACTGGCTGCCTTGTATCATGTACAACAAAAATATGCACTTAATATTCTGAAGCATGAGAGAATTTCCAGCAGCTGTGCCTCATCTTATTAGACAGAGCAGAAATGCCTGAACAGTCCCCTGTTTGATGCTTCATTGTGTTCCATAAGTGAATTCCCCTTCCTCCCACTTCACATTCACTGCTCATTTTCTTTCTAAGCTGATCACACTAATGGTTTCACCTTTGTCTATTTGTGTGGGTTTGAAATTGGACAAAGAATCCCTCATACCTACTTTCAGAACATTTTATTTCTCTTATCTTGATAACATGCATTAGGAGTGTGATGGACTGGTCTCTATCAGCACTTTCCTCTGTATTTAGATGAGATAATTTTGAAAAGCAAGGCAGCAACAGAACTTCCAGATGAGATCATTAAAAACAATGCTGTTGAATGCCAGGGAAATCCAATCTGAGCAGGTCTCATTATCAATCAGGCTACAGACTATCATGAGCAAGTCTAAACTATATACATTATCAGCTTTCCTTTTAATAATGTAAATATTGGGTCTCCTTTGCTCATCCTTTCCTCCCAAAGTGCTCTATTTTCCAACAAATCTTACCTGATTCCAGAATTTGGCCCATCTGTGACCTTAATCCACTAATATGAGGAAGGCTACCAAGATGATTAGAGGGATGGAACACCCTGCTTTCCTGCTATGAGGAAAGATTGAGAAAATTAGGATTGCTCAGAAATTGGGAAGCTTCATGGTGACTTTAATGTGGCCTAAGGTACTTAAAGGGAAAAAAGATGGAGAGAGGCTTACTGCAAGAGCATGTAGAGGCAGGGCAAGGGAGAATTCCTTCAAACTGAAATAGAGAAGGTTTAGGTTGGATATCTGGAAGAAATTCTTGACTGTGAGGGTGGTGAGATCCTGGCACAGGTTTCCCAGAGAAGCTGTGGCTGCCCCATCCCCAGTGGCAGGGGATGGAATGAGATCTTCAAGGTCCCTTCCAACCCAACCCATTCTATTATTCTATTTCTAGGGAGTTTAGCAACCTGAAATGTGTTAGAGGGAAGGCCTAGAGAATCAGCCTAACACACCATTATTAAGGTGCATGTTAAATAAACAATCATTTATAGTCAGGTTTAGCCTCAGCTATAATCTGAAATGTTAAATTCTGGGATAGGTTCATTCTAAATATTCTGTTCAATAGCTTCTCAGGAACTCATGTAAACAAAGTAAGCACAGTAAAAGCAAAACACAATGCAGATAATGTGCATTCTAAAATGTAAACAATGTAAAATAATGTAAACAATGTAAAATAATGTAAACAATGTAAATAATGTAATATGTTCAGTATAAATTGAAATTAAAAGCTCCAAAGCTTGTAGGGCAGGACACTGACCCATATACATGTGCAAAGCATCCAGCAGACATCTTGTGCCAGCGCCAGAGCTGAAGGATGAGGTTACTTTGGATGATGGGAATAAGGATGAGGTTACCCTGGGATGATTTTTCACACAGATTGTGAAAAAGTTTAATACAGCAGGGACCAGGACAGAGATTTCACATTCAGCCTTACCTTTGTCACTTCCACAGTGCTTTTGACAGCCCTTAAAATAGCAGTGTTTGGTGGAAAGTGTAAGTCTTCACCTCTGCAGAAAGAAAAGCACTGATGTTTTGTTACTGATGTGCTTTCCCACAAAAGGTGAAAGAATGTCACAGCAGATCAAAATAAATTCTGCTTGTGACAATGGTTGCACAACTGTACATTTTATAACTTAAAGAACAGTTACAAAATTACATCTCAGCTATTCCATTTTTCTTTATAATGGAAGAACTGCAAACCCTCTGCCTGCCTTTACCAAAGTGTAACTGATAACAGATAGTGTATATAGAAAATAATTTGTTGGAAACACTTTTAAAAACATCTAAAAATATAAATGCTGCTAAAGTATGACCCTTGGTCTTACTTTGTAGTGGTATGATTGTGTCAGAGTAAATAAATTCCTTTCCAATGTATTTATTTACTAGTACCTTAGCAGATTTTAATTTTGTTGACACCTGCCCCTAAAAAAGATAAAAGCACACCCATTCTGCCTTTCCCACTGCCTTATTCTAATGCACACGAGGGCAATTACTACTTGACAGCTCTCTGATAAATAACTCTGCTCTTTGCTAAGCTTGTCACATTGATCACTGGCCAGCAATACAATTAATAAAGTATTGCTGCCCACATAGCCCATTAATAACTAGCATGAACTAGAGGTGGCAAGTCTAGTAGATCCAGAGCATTTTAATCTTTCATACCCTGCCAGCTTGGAAGATTAAAGGAAATCTCCAAGACAGTCTCCACATGCCTGCACTGGGCTCCATGACACCCCAGCCAGGGTTACAAGCTCGAGACCTGATATCTCATTAATGCAACTCAGTCGGACATTTCAAGCTTCATTTCCAAATGCTGCACAGCCTTGTGGTCAAAACATTATTTATTTCTTTCTCCTTCCTATTTATATTTCTGAAAGGTAGAATTAATTAAAGTTGTCAGTTCAACCAGAATTCATTAGAAAATAATGGCCATAAATGTAGTGCACTCTCAAACATTGCTTAATAATTCCATAACATTTAGAATGGGAAAAATCAATCTAGGAAAGGTCCCACTTCTTTAATACAGAAAAGTATGAATTAAAGCTCAGTCATGAGCAGCAAGTTTTCCCACAACATTTAAGAGTCATTTTAATTTCTGCTTTTTAGAGTTTTGCTGACAAACAGGCTTCGAGAAGATTTTTTTATTATTATTATTTCTAGACTATATTATGATCTGTTCATTTAGTCAAGTCCACAGAGGACAGAAAGCTCATTTAGCAGAAAAATATTTTCAAGAGCGCCAGCAAGAAACTCTGTCATCCTTGGAAATTCCAGTGCCCCCATTTCACATTGTGAGAAAATTCCAATTGCATCTCCAGCCTTGGACTAAAAAAATCCACATCAGGATCTCTGCTGTTTGTCCTCAGCTTTGCCCAACTTCCACCCACTTGAGGCTGACCATTCCTGGCAGCCACAGAGAAATTTGGCGCAGTAGAGATTCTCCACTAGAATCATATAATCACCCTTTAATTGCACTAGCTTTATTAAGCAGAAGCAACACAGGGGAGGTAAAACATTCTAAGAAAAAAAAAAAGGAATGTGATATTCTCCCTTCTTTGAGAGATACGAAAGGCAGGAGGAATGCTTGAAAGGACTTCGCTAATCCTAATCACTCATCATCAGCCAAGAATAGTGAAATGGGATGAAAAAAGAATCCATGTTTCCAGCAGAGCCCACCACGCGGAAGGGAACTGAGTTTTGTGCTCCCAAGTACCAAGGAGCAGGGTGTCCCCCTCGATGGGCACTTCAAATCTTTTGCATTTTATTTCCAACTTTAGAGATTGTGTAATTCCCACATCTGGCACAGAACAGTTCTTTTCCACACAGTTCTAGAGAGAAACACACAGATCTTTACAGCTTATGTGGATTTGACCTGCATTGTCCTGTGTCACAAATGTTCTCTTATTTTTTTCCTGTAAGTGGTCTGCCTGACATATCCATTCCAGCTTTCCCTCAAGTGTTTCCTAAGAGCACCAGGAGTGTTCAGCACACCACCTGAGGCAATCACCAGATCACCACTGAACTATCTGCTCCAGCAGATAAGCAGAGTCACACTGAAATACCTGCTCCTCTTTAGGTTATCTAAGCACAGAAAGCCTTGGGATAAAGCTTCCTGGGCAACTTGGAGTGCTGCAGTTCTGTCCCAAGGTTATGGCTGACAGCAGCCTGCTCAGCTGTGGAAGGAGAATTGCTGTTAGCTGATCTCACAGAATTCACAGAATGACCAGGTTGGAAGAGACCTTCAAGATCATCGAGTCCAACCCAGCCCCAACAGCTCAACTAAACCCTGGCACCCAGTGCCACATCCAGGCTTTGTTAAACACACCCAGGGATGGGGACTCCACCACCTCCCTGGGCAGCCATTCCAGAACTTTATCACTCTTTCAGTAAAAACTTTTTCCCAATATCCAACCTATATTTCCCTTGGCACAGCTTGAGACTCATTGGGAGCTCAGCCCAGCCCAGGGACCAGAAATGGATTACACCCACAGGCAGTGTGCTGAGGATGCTCTCAGCCTCCCAAGATCCTTCAGTTTTCAATACCTTGCTTCACAGGGCCAAGAAGCTGTGCCATCAGTCTTGCTAAGCTATTTTTTATTATGCTTTATTTTGCCTTTGGTTTCAAGGGCATGTTTAACACCCATAGGCAAACACAATGGGATATCTCATTTATCTATGTACATTACATTATTATAGAAGTGACATAGCAGAAGCAATGTGGACTTTGGAAGCTTCTTCTCATTCTGTTTTAATAGAAAAGTTTAATAAGGGAATCTTGACTTCTAGTAATGAAATTAAAGTTTATTGAAGTGGCATAATACACTGGCAGTGGATGGAATCACAGTTTGCACTTAATTACAAAGATGGCTTTCATAAGATTACCCATGCAAATTTGTTGCCTCTTTTCTATGTGTTTAAGGGTTGCAGAACCAAAAGACATTTGAATTGTAAATTGTAAATAAAAGAAAGATGGCAGCAGCTAGTTATAGCACCAGTTAAAGTCATCTCCTAGGAGTGCATTTTCCTCATACACTCCACTTTCCCAGCTCAATGCACCAGTTCAGCTGCAGAGATCCATTCTACCATGAAATTTTGCATGCAGACTTTTGGAGAAAATAATATGCATGTAAAATGTCACTAGAAAGGATTATCATGGGAAACAAACTTATAACAGCCGCTGAGGATGGATAGATGAGACCTGTCAGAGGGAATAACACAACTGACAATCCTCAAAGATGGCACGAGCCTCTGGAAAAAGGCATAGCATTAAATTCCAGATATTTCTATCAAATATGGGGTTTTTAGCACAGGCAAAAAAAAAAAAAAAAACCAAAAAAAAACCAAAAAACAGGCAGTAGGAAGAGATAGCTCAATGCCCAATGCTGGGGTTCAGAAGGAAGAGACTGTGGCTGCAAGCCATTTATCCATTGGTCTGGAAGTCCTGCCATCAAATGAGAAGTGGAATAGTCTCATATCCAGTTTTATATTAAAAATACCTTTTTTATATTTATATCCAGTCTGTTCTCTTTAGCTGGCCAATTTTGTTTCTGAAAAAATAAGAATTTGAGTTAACACTAGAAGTAACATTTACAACCATTTCAAAGGAAGCTGTTAAAACAAGCTCTTTTCAAATGCATTTGCTCTTTTGGTTTTGTGAAAGGGCTGTTGAAGGGAGTTGTCACAGCAGGAGAGTCTCAAAATGCTCTCTAACAGTCACCTTTGCAAAAGTCAGAGGAAGAATTGTTCCAAGGAAGTCTTCAGAGTGGGAGCAGGTAAAATGCAGCGATGACAAGTGAGACTGAACTAAATGTGGTGGTGTTGTACCTTCTGTCAACATGTGTGTGCTCCCTGCAAGGTCCAGAATGGGTCCTATCAGCTCACAAGGCCCAGCAGAAATGGGTCCTATCAGCTCACAAGGAGTTTGGTGCACTGTCCCACCCCAGAGTTTCTCTATTTTTATTTTTAGGGACTGATTTTTAGTCAGTGAAATGCACTCACAGAAACCTAAACCAACCCACTAGTGGAAGATATAGTCTTGAAAAGACTTTCTAGGCATTTTCCAGAATGCTTGGGACCAACTTTTGTTAAGTCAGGCAATGAAGGAGTAGAAATATATGCTTTGAGTTATTTAGCTCTCCACTGTAATCAGCTACCATTTGTTTCAGATTGGAACACTGGTGGCAACAGGAAATTTTAATAACAGAACCTTTGTCAGAGATCCTCTGTGTGCAGGAAAGTAACAGAGCAAAGGACTAGCACTGATTCTCACTGAGACACTTGTCCTGATCTTTCTGAGGCTTGGAACTGGTGCCTGAGGCACCTCCAAGCCTGAGGTGGTTTAGAAAGCATTAAGCATTCTGCTGCAGTGTGTTTGGAGTGTTTTTCACTAACTGGACACATCCCAGTGTCCCATGCTGGGTTCCATTCCTTGAGCTTTTTCTTGCACCACCAGCCTCATTACAGGGTTGAGACAATTGGAAATGGCAGTAGCTCATTCTTGCCAATAGCAGCCAAAGATTTCTTTGTTACAGAGCATTTTAAAAACTTCCCAGCCAATAGCACATTGTAAAGCTTACAGACAGTTGTTCTAGCCAATCACTAAAAGCACACACACACCTGCTTCACACAATGCTTGCTTGTTTGCCTTCTATTAACAATATACAATACAACATTATTAAACTTAAACCTTCTACTATCATGCTAAGCAGATTTTTCTGCAGTCTTAAGAACTATCTTAGCTAAGCCTAAGACTCAAGCTATTGTTTCATGTCCTTGCTTGCTGTACTATTGTAACTTTTTCTATTTTCAGATTTGCAGCTGCAGCTAGCTCTCAGTTTTCTGTTTTTCCTGTTTCTAAGGCCTGCTTTTACACCTTTCTGGAAATCCTCTTACCTTTACTATTTCCCACAGTCCAGCTATGTTCATGGCTGCTGCCATGTGCAAGGCACTGAGAGGCAGAAGGTTCCCCTCCTCAGCTGGGACTCGCAGGCACTCAGGTTCACAGCAAATATGCAAATAGAGAACAAAGCCCAGCACCTTTACTGCCATGGGATCTGCTCCCCAGCAGCCAGACTGGTCACAGTTTTGGGAGGGCTTTGGGAGGGCTTTGGGAGGGAGGACTGGCATGACCAGAGGCATTCTCCGCTGACATAGAAGTGTCTGGGTGCAGCCAGCAGGAGAACATGTGGAAGCAAAGCATATTTTTGAAACAACACCATTTTAATCATCAGCCAAAGTAAATTAAAAGGTGCTAACCTTCAAGGATTCATTCAAATGTTTTTTGGTGAGCAAATGCCCTCACAGGCAACAGGAATCCTTGCCTCTGGAAGAATTCCACTTTGGAGAGATCGCTGGAAAGAGGCCTTCAGGAGTCTGTTTTAACTTCTACTGTGAGACACCCTGGTGATGTCCTGAGCAGCCAGACATGTTAGTTCAGCATCCAGAACGTGACAAGATGAGAAAAATCCCCAGGGTCAGGGAGGTATCCAGTCAGGTAGGTGTTGCTCAGGATCTTTGCCTCTGTGTCTTGGGAAGAGGGAGGATGGGCAGCACAAGGAGCAGGTGACATTTCTGAAAGGGAGAGAGAAGAGTGAGGGTGGCCAGGGACTCCAGTGTGTGTCTCTCAGGCTGTGATGTGCAGTATTCCCTGAACCTCTGACAATAACTCGGGAATGAAGAAAACTAACCAAAGACAACACGAAAGCCACAGTTTACAAGCAAAAAGGGGTATGTGGCAGTTCAGATACCCCCAAAAAATCACAACACCCACGGTAAGAACTGGAATTGCTTATTCTGTCTTTCAAATTTTGTTCAGCATCAGCCAGAAGCAGTAAAATAAGTGCTCTGTATTTAGTGCCAGTGACTCACTATAAATGGGGATAGTTTTGGTTGCATGTGCTGCTTCTTGTCGTGAAGAGCTGCCCTGAAAGCTGCCCCTACACAAAGACATCTCTGCAGAAACTCTCCCTTAGTTAAAGGAAAATTATATAAGATCTGCTCCATGTCCTCAAGAATTTCTGTCAGGCCTTGGTCTTTGTGGAAGGGGTTGAGTGGTGAAGCAGCCCTGGGCTGTACTGGGAGCTCTGGCATGGATGAGGTAGGAGCAGCACTGACTGTTCCAGAACTCCTGCTGCCTGGTGAGAGTGGAACAGTCAGTCACACTCTGCAACGTTCCTCACCTGAACTCTAACCTGAGTGGCATGAAAATGTGTTGGAGCTCTGCAAACTCTAGAAATTGCCAACCTGGATTGTGGCCAGGGTGGGATTTCAGTTTTTGTGACTAAAGGCAACCATCTTGTGACCCTTTAAACAGTGGTCCCATGTCATCCCAGAGTCTGCAGCCAGGTAATAATTAGCATTGACTGCATGATTCCAGAAGGCTGATTGTTGGAACCCAGGAAATTCCTCTGACTGCCCTGGAGGACTTGAGCCCCTGCCAGGGGGCTCAGAGACCTTGGCACAGAGCCCAAGACCCCTGTGCCTTTGATCTTGACCCATGGAAAATATTACCAACCTTTATATGAAGAATTACAAGTCCAAAGAGTTTAAGTAGAATGATAGTGAATTTATCACAGGCTGAAAAATAGATTTTTTGGGGTTTTTAGAATGGGGCTTCAGGAGGCAAGATGGAGGAATCTGGGTGTGTCCTGTCTTTCTCCTTCTTCTTCTTCTTGGCCTCCATCTTCTGCTGTGGTGGTTGCACTTACAGATTGGTTTAGAGTAGAAGCTCACTGTCTAACATAGGTGATAGGTATTGGAAAGTTATGGTAAATAATGTAGTTTTTAGTATAAAAAGATAACACCACCTCTGAGGTGGGCAGTGTGCCTCTGTCTGACCTGCCAGACAGACCTCGGTGGGTCAGAGAAAGAATTTTCTAGATAAGAAACAATAAACAACCTTGAGAATGAGAACAAGGAATCCTGACTCCTCCTTTGACTGCTGGGCTGGGAAAAGAACCTGGCACATATCTCAGAGTGACTCTGAGCAGCAGAGACTCTGAGAGATGATCAATCCCTTTGTTGTACTATATTATACTACTTGAGAAACTCATCACCCTTACAGCCATTTCCATGCAGACAGATCCAATTGGTCAATCAATCCAAACACCATCACCAGTGGCCAATTAAGAAACCACCCTTTGGTAAACAAATCTCCATAACACATTCCACATGTGCACAACAACAGGTGCAGCACGTGGAGATAAGAATTGTTCCTCATTCTTTTCCCTGATCTTTCTCACAGCTTCCCAGGAAAACCCTGGGAGAGAGCTGTGTCAGAGGATATGTGATTACCACAGTCTTACATGAGGCACTGCACACCCCTGGACTGCAGCTGGCTGCAGACAGCATCTCCCTCTGAGAGAATGCTCTCAGAGCTCACAAAACCCCTAAAAATACATACTGCACATGTATATATAGTATATAGTATATAGTATATATACTATATAATATAGATAGTATATATAAAGATAAGTATATATATAAAGTATCAATATATAGTATAAATATATTATTTGTTTTGAACAACTCACCAGCTGCAAGTTGACTGCAGGCAGACCATTTCTTTGTTTGTGTCCCCAAAGTCAAAATGGAAAAATCTTGCATAAATAAGAATCTGAGAAGAGCTCTAAAAGCTCCTTTGAGAGTCTGGATGGCTACCTGAGCATCCTATTAGAATGAGAGGGTGTACAAGTGTCCATATAAGTGCACTAAGTCTGCACAATTCTTAGAACTCAGCAGTCAAACATTGAAAGGGTAGTAGGTAGATCATGAGCACGGATAATTATATTGTTGAGTAGGATAAGTACAGTAGAAAAATCCCCACAGGAATACACTAGGAAGGCTGCAATGGAAAGCATCCACTTGACTTTAAGAGACTGTGGTGTTTGTACAGGCTGTTGAAGCAGCAAAGCAGCTCTGCTGCCTGGCACTGTGGGTGTGCAGCTGGCACAGCAGGGGCCTTCCTGCTGGGCTTCAGCTTCATGGCATCTGTTGGTGCAGAGCTGGGCACTGCATCTGTGCAGATGCATGTGGAGAGGGCTGTGAGGATGATGGTTGCACTGCAAGACAATGTCCTTGAAAAAGAAGAATAAATATCCATTATTTGACTGAAAATATTTGATTTAATTCACAGGTTTCTTATAAATCAGCATCACTGACACATACTTTAACCAAAAATATTATTCTTGCTCTTCACAAATTTTAGATATTTGTATTTTGGAAAGGGCCATTTGCTGAGACAATAATATTTAAGTAATTAAATATGAAGTTGCAGATCTCTTTTGGTTTATAAAACACTTATTAATATGAAATGAGTGAAACAAAAACACAGTGAGGAGTCAAACAATTCAGTCCCAACTACTGATGGCTGTACTATTAATCATATAATTAATGGCTATTTAATCCTTGGAATAACTGGAATCACCTTTATTTGCCAGTGTGCCATGGTCCAGCATTCCCAAATATGAACACCCAGCCCAGAGTCACAGATTGCTGCAGCTCAGCCCACAGGTAAGGACTGCAAGGACAGCATGTGCCATGGATGGAGCCTTTGTTCCTGCTCCAAACAGAGCAACTCCAGTGCCCACAATCCACTATCAGCTTAGAGATTTTGTTTTCAATCACTGTTTCTAAGCCTGATTCATCATAAATACATTCACAGGCACCCTTTAAAAGTCACTTCTTTGTTCCAAAGAAATGCAACACACCAGCAGGAAGACATTATACAGTAACACACCAGGGCAAGCTATATGCAAAGGAAAACTGCCAAAGTGAGTTTTTCCTCCTTTTCTGCAAGGCAGCACATTTTTTTTTTTTCCTTAAGCTGTCTCACTTGAGGGCTGTGTATACAGTAAAGAGAAAAAAATCCATTTCATTTTCCTCTCTTTCAGGCTGTCATCAGCTTCATTGCCATGACATCAAACCTCCTTTTAGGTTGCTGTGTCCCACCCTTCAGGCTGACCTGGCACAGCATTCCAGCAGCATTTCCATGGCTCCAAGCCCTGGTGCTCTGAGGAATGGAGACCTGACTGCAGAAAACACTTGCCCTCTTCTTTCCCAGGGCTGTACCCATCAGAATCCACAAGTTTTGTGTTTCTTCCACATGAGGCTTTCCTCTCCAATTTCTCATTCACATCAAAAGCATGCCCTTAATCCAAATATCTCAAGTCAGGTAAGGTAAAAATACAACACAGATGCAAGTTGTCTGTATCTTCCCAGGGCCACACAACTTGTAGAAAGTGTTTATAGCTCCAGATGCCTATATTATTGAATTTAAAATAAAAGCAGCATTATTTGTAGCTTCACTGGACAGCTGACTTCATGTGATTTATCCTCACAAAAAACCTCTGCTTTTCAAAAAGAAAATTATCACTTTAGTCTTAAAGAAAAAAACAAAAAACAAAAAAGAAGCAGTCAGATAAAAATCTGTTTTGAGGCCCTACAACATAAATTAAGTTTGCACAGCAGGGCTTTCACTGTAATAATTTAACTTGTCAGTTCACATCATTGACTAACTTGAAGAATTCATGGGGCTTAACTGATCAATCTAATAAACAGTTTGGATGGCTCTGCAGGAATAGCCCAGTCTTAATTTGAGGTCAGTTCTTATTCCTTTTAAGTCTCATTAGCAGAAGCCAACGTAACTCCAGAGATGTGAGGACAAAAGCAGAAAGCTTTGCATCAACAGCAAGGCCAGCCCAATGTCCAGTTGAATTGGATGCATCCCAGCTGCAATCTCTTCCAGGTCTCTGGCATGGAACAAAAAGCCTGTGTGATCACTGGCAGCAAAGGGGGACAGTCCTGGCTTCTAGGAACCACGTATTTTCTCTAGTTTCAAGCTGAAAATCCACCATGGGTGTGCCAGGCCAGATTTGCAGCTAGCACAGAAAGGTTTCAGTCCAATAAACTCTGCAGAGAAAGCCAATCCACAGTTGATACCTTGGGTTTTAAGTTTTTCTGATCTGTTTCGGTGTGCAGCTCTTAGCTTTATATTAAGTTGTGGGGATCCCAGCTGTGGGTTTCTCTGGGTCTGGATTGAAGGCACTTGAGACAGTAGTTCATGTTCAGACTCAGGTGTTTATTATTTCTTATCAGTAAAACAGTCTCACTGCTGTGAGTTCAGCAGCTTTTCATTAGAAGGCACAAAATGCCCAACAATCTCTTGGTACAAGCTCTTTTAAGACTAAACTATCCAGTTAAGAACTGACACCTGGATTATTTTCCCTTTTAACCCAATAACTGATCCCACAGAGCCCACAGTGCAGACTTTTCTGCCCAATTGCAAAATGCCACCCAAACCCATGCAGAAGAAGGAAGAAGCAGCATGAAGAAGAAACCCAGGACAGCACCCTGTGCCCTCCATCTTGCTTCCATCCACAACACACTAAAAATCCAAAACCTCAATTTCTCACCAAGTGACACACCTGCACTGCTCTCTATAATCTATTGCACACTTTTGTGGGTTCCAGTCTATCTTGGGGTCTGGGAAACTTTCTCCATGGATGAGGGTCACTGGAGACAAACCAATCCTATTCCAGCTGGAGACTCAAGGACAATCTCCTCAAACTTCAGGCCCAAAGCATGAACAATGTGAAAAGAGGAGGGTGGGCAAGCAAGCAAGGAGGGTGAAACTTCATCATTTGAAGCTGTTAATTGGGCAGTTGACTCCTATATGCAAATGGACTAAAACCATTAAAAATGTGAGATCTCATGACCAATCCCTCCTTTGCTCCCACCTCGGAGCCCCCAGGGCAGAGCCAGGACTGTGGCTCTGGTACTGCCAGGGTGAGGCCTCTGAAGGCACCTCAATAAATATCAATAAATCTCCACTTTATTGCTCTGAACTCCATCCAGCCTCTGCTCCAGCTCCTGAAGGCATCTCAGCAGCCAGGTTGTTTGAACAGCGCACTTAAGCAACCATTGCCTTTCACCCCTAAATTCTTAAGCAATTCCCTGAAGGCCTCTCCCAGCCTTTGTACAACCTGCTGTGGGGTCCCAGGCCAATTCTGCAGGAGCTGTGCAGCACCAGGGACAGCACAGCAGCTCCAGGGAGCCAGCCAGCCCTGTCTGAAGCCCAGCCAGGCAGGCAGACCCTGGAGCCCAGCCTCCCATGCTGACAGGGGAGGCAGAGCTGTGTGAGCTGGGACCCACTGCCCCTCCATCAGCTTAAAAGCTGCCTTCAGAACAGGCAGAACTGCCCCTTTGGAGAAGTCCCTCTGAATACTTATTATTTTTACTGAATACTTATTATTACTCTAAATATTATTATTACTCTGAATGTTGTTATTATTATTAATAAATTATTATTATTATTATCCTTTTAATTGAAGGAGTAGGACCACCCCTTCAATTAAAAGGAGAATAATAATATCATTTTAACCCAGTCAGGTTAAACACAATTTATTGCTCAAGTAAACATCAGTCTCAGAGGCCACGAGGTTGAAGAGAGTAAGCATTCAGCCACAGCTCAAAGTCATCACAAGTTCTTTGTTATAAGACAATACATAATCTCTAATATATAATGTCTAATGTATATTATAGCTATATACTATATTATATATAATAATAAAAATAATATAAATAATATATCTTATATATATATAATATAATAAGAATATATATATATTATATATATAGTATATAATTTCTTTCTAATACAATGAACAGTTGCCACAAAGTTTATTTTGCTTTTCTAACCTATCGCCTTTACTTACTTCTACTGCACTGTGGATACTTTTATCCAAAGAGCTGCTTTCAGATCTACACACAGATGCTTCTGTTATAACATCTAAGCTCTCAGCTTACTCTGTACTATTACACCACTACACTATAAACCCTTCACCATCTTATCAATACAGTTTCTTACTTACTTAAGATATATTCTTACTTACAACTATAGAAACATAAGTCTATGATTTTTCCGCCTAATGTCCGTGTATTTTATTTTTACATCAATCCAAGCTTCTTCCAAGGCTGCAGATCAAACTCTTCAGTGTCTGTGGAAGTTTCTGTCTTTCCATTTCCCACAAATACTGATCTGTTTGCCCAGTGTGCCAAAGATTGAAGAGTGTTGCTTTAGTCTTTCCAAACTGCCACACTTAATCACTCCCAAAGGAAAGGAACATTCCAGGCCAAAACCTCTGGCTGAGCAGAGTAGCAGTATGTGAACTCCACTACAATGAGTGAGGAAACTGAAGCTGTCAGGTGATTAGTGAATGTTCTTTTTCCTCAGCCTAAGATTTCAGAAGTCCCTTCAGCTAGAAAAACTCCTAGAGCTAGAACTTATGGCCTGTTACCTTTACCCACACCATGCCATCATCCCTAAATGAAGTCCAAGGAAACCAATTAATTAACTTGTGCTGAATCATAGGGAAAACCTACCCTGCAGGCAGGTGAAGCAGCACCCCATGCACCCAGGAATGAAGTTCAGGTCAGGTCATCAGCCTGTGGACAGATGCTTCTGCAGCAGAGTGAAAATGGAAGAAACATGCAAATGAAATCACTTCTATTTGAAGAGCCAGTTGAAGACTGTAAAGGAAGAATTGAACTCCATAAATTCAAGGACTAAACTCATTTTTATCTCAAGAGGGAGGCAGCAAAAAGCAATAGAGCATGGAAGTGACAATGACGTGTTAGAAAACCAACAATCCTTCCATTTTCCCTATTTACTTTTCTGTTGTTCTGTGTGGAACAAAACATCTGCTTCACAGCTGAGATGCTCAGCTCCTCAGAAAAAATACCTGAGCCTGATTAAAATCCAGCTGAACAGGATGGAAAGATGACTTCCATGCACTGTTATTCAGGTGCATAGAAAATATTAATGGATGGTTATAAAAGTGGCAGAGCTTGAAAGGAGGACAGACTCCTTAAAAACATATCAGGACATCAGCTGCAGCAAAATTCCCAGAACTGTGTGACTATTGTTGCATCCAAGCTCTGTACTCCCCAGTGCCCCAGACTGAGTTTACATTTTAACAGGAAGGCCACAGAAATATTCAAAAAAACCCCTCTTCTCTCATTATTCCATATGGAACAGAAGCACATTCAAGATATGCTTCAAGGTGCCTGCTTCCAATTTCAAATTTGAAAGAATGTTTACCCTGTTTCATGTGCTGCAGACCAACTGTCAAGCCACAGGAAGATTGCTGAAATATCACTTTGCCCAGGTAAGTCAAATATCACCTGTTTTCTCAAGTGAGGCTGGTGAAATCCTTGTGCTGATTGGAGTGGCCAGAGCTGTAAATGGGAGCAGTTTCAGTCCCTGGTATTCCACATGTGGCTTTTCCCCTCAAAAGGGTTCACAGCTCAGGGAGTGCGGCATTTGAATTGATAGGAGCATTTTTAATGGGGCATTTTTAACCCCACAAATACAAAAAGCAAAGCATACTTCTTGCAAGTGATGTAGAAAGAACATTCTGAGAGAGCCAGATCTTCACAACATTCAGATTGGTGCCACTTTCACTCTGGTAAAAATCAGTGCTTTGTAATTAACTTTAGACCATCACTACATTCATGTACATAAAAATGTCAAATCTTCTAAACACTTTTCCTTATTAACAGAATGTCCATGTCTAATGATCTATTTCCTCTATGTTTTTCACCATGAAAGCCATCCCAGTCACTGCTTTTCCACATTGCACTCTCAGCCTCTGCTGACATCTGCACACAAACTCCTTTTTTGGTATAGAAAATTTGCAAAAAGCATTTTCCCCTGCCAAGTGTTAAGACACTTGCTCCAAATTTCAGCAGGGTATACTAAACCCTGTGCCTCAGCTCTGCTCCTATCAATTCACACAACACAGGTGTTACATTAAATGGAGCATCACTTAATCTGTCAGCAGTGCTTGCAATGAGAAAAGCACATGGGGACCTCACCAGAAATTTCTCATGTTTAAATGGAGAAAAAGGCATAGAGTAATGTCATATACCTCAACTTTTCAAGTGAAACAATTCTGTGATATACAGACTGCTAATCTTCCATGTAAATATTAGCCAGTATAAAGTGTCTAACACCTAAGTGAAAGATCAAATGAAAGCACATATTTAAGGTGTTTTGCTCTTGAGGAATAAGGCTTCTCCCAGTGCTTCCCTCTGAAATCTATTTGCCCTGAGCTGAACATTGCACTCAGAAAAAAAATCCAAGTGAGATATCTAGGAGGAAGTTTTAACTTCTCATCATGAAAGCCCCTAGATACAGAATTTAAGACAATCATGACTCCTTAGGTATCTTTACAGAAACAAAAACAACTTTCACATGGCCAATTCCCACTGGCTGACTTGGATCAGAGCTCCATTGTGGAAAGCCCCATCAGCAGATCCCTGCTCTGATGGCTTTTGTGATGGGGGGGAGGGGGGAAGTTTGCTTTTTCACCAGAAATAAACCCATTCCCATAACTTCCATTCTGGTTTTTATTGCATCAATACTAAAGAATTACTCAAAGGAGACATGTGGCTAGCTGAGTGTCTCTGGTGAGTAGCCCCAAAATGAGAGGACAGCTCTGATGTTGTCACCCTGTTCTTCTAAGTTCTTCTGAGCCTTCTGATGCTTACATTCCTGTAACAAACTTTCTCACGCACTTTTATGTAAATAATTATTGTTTTACATTCTTCTCTGAAGGAGGAGAAATTTGATGGACTGTTGGTTTGTCCAGTGTCATTGGAGAGGTGGCACTGTCACCCTCCAATCCACTGTCACTTTTGAAAGTCTATAAATGTTGGAGTCAGAAATTAAACTTCCATTCTTTTTACCTTAGAGTAAAAAGGTTCCAGTGTGTGTGTCATTTTATTTGCAACATGATGTGAAGTCTGCTCACAGGTTAAAAGCTGTGTGATTTTATGTCATCAAACCCCCAGCAGGGTTTTTTTTGTCCCTCCTGCAATTTTCCTCCTGAACCACTTGAACCCCAGACACTGCTTCTCCTTCCAGGAACTGTGTTATCCATCAGGTTCTTCCTTTCCTATGGTTGGCACCAGCACATTCCTAAACCACCAGCCCATGTGGAAGTCCTAAACCACCAGTCCCTTCCCAGGTATGGAAGGACTCATTCCTGCAGGAGTTAATATTTACCCTGTCACCACCCAATGGTGCTGAGATAGAGTTTTAGCATTAGCTTTATTCACCATCAATTCTGTTCACATGAATTTCTTTTCCAGGAGCAATATATTTTTTGCGAGTTCCTATTCGGCACATTATCCTGAAAGTCATAAAACAGAAGGAGACAAATCAATAGCATCTAATCTGAGTATGGCTCAGTCCTGTGCTTTTGGTTAAAGGAAAATAAGGAAAATTAACTAATTAGCAGGCATCTAGTTTTAGATACAGTATCAAACATTGCCAAATGGACTTTATCTTTCTATGCAGTAGTCCAGATGCAAGAAAACACTTAATGTGATAGTCCCAAAAAAAAAATCCATTCATTAATTTCTATGGTATAATTTGAAAATAAAGTAGTTCTCATATAATTGCCAAATTTCCATATTTATAAGAAGATGGCACATATGGGGATAATAGCAAATTTGGAAGTACCACTTTTATATTAATATGGAAATTCAGAAATTATTGGAGTTATCTGTTATAAATCAACTTTCTCATTCTTTTGCTGATGGAAATGCCATTTATCCACTACAATAAATTCCAAAACTACTAATGCAACTCCCCTTTCACTCTGATAAATCAGTGTAATGGTTGTCATGCTTATCCTCAAATTTGGCAGGAGTTCCGCTCTCATATTAAAATGGATCAAGCCCACCCTAGTGGTGCAGTACCACTACAGGTTTGGAAGTTAGAGGGAGGAGGGATTTGCTCACACAATTTTGTTATTTTCTGAGTTCATCTGCCCCAAACAAATACTGCAGAGCCACAAGGCAGCTGCATTACTCACTTAAACTGACCAAAGCAGACTGTGTGATTCCAAGGCAATATTTCATGGAATCACAAATGATTTAATGGAAACTGGCAAGAACAAGAGATTTTTCAAGGATTTGGTTTTTATACCAAGAATTGCATGTTGCTTGATGTGAAGGTAGCCTATCTTCTTCCACAGAGGAGTGCAGCAGTGCATGCCTGTCACCCTGTTCTTCTAAGTTCTTCTAAGCCTTCTGATGTTTACATTTTTGTAATGGAGTTTCCCACGCACACTTTCATGTAAATCATGATTGTTTTGCATTCTTTTCTGGAGGAGGAGAAAATTTATGGACTTGGTTTGACCAGTGTCATTGGAGAGGTGGCAATTTCATCCTCTAATCTAGGGTCACTTTTCCAATTCTATACATATTGAGGTCGAGAATAAACTTCCCTTCTTTTTTACCTTGGAGGTTCCAGAATGGGTGTCATTTTATTTCATGTCCTATTGTGACAGATCCCTTCTTGTGGAGCAGAAGAGTCATCTGTCTTAATCTAGAAACCAGTCAGATGCTGAAACTGCAATGGTTTTTCAAGTGTTGGTCTCCTAAAGACATTGTTCCTCTCTCCCAAAAGTGGTTTCACAGTTCTGTAGCACCTCTAAATGTGGCAGTTGATGTGAGATAATAGCTATACCAGGGGCTAACATGAGGTTACTGGCCTCTCTTAATGCAAAAATTCTACAGAGCACAAAGGGCAATCATGGACACTTAGCATTGTTCCCCCATGCACAGAACTTCTCCTATCTCAAAATGAACATCCAAACCTCTGTTAATTATTTGCTGCTTTAAATTAAGGGGGGTGTTCAGCCTGTTGATGCTTTGCCTTCCCAAGGTGAACCCAGGAGCTCACAGGCTGCCCAGCAGGGTTTCATACATGAAATAAAACATCTAGCAAGATGATGCTACTGCAATCAAATCTTGAAAAAGAATCCTGCCAGGCCTTTTAGGGCAGTCCCTGCTTGCTGCACAGTCTGTAGGGCTGTTAGCTGGACCAGCATTGCACTGTTGGGAGCAGCAGCAACCAAATGTGAGCAGCAATGCCCTTCCCTGTTTTACCACAGCACTAATTCACACATAAAAGAGAAAATGCTGAAGCTGCGTCCATTGCATCAGCTTCACAAAACTGTCTCCACAGGGGACCTTTTCAACCTGAAAAAGTCAAACAACTGGCTGCATCAGTACTTAACAGTAGGATCTTTGTAAGGATGAATGAGTAAAGATGGTTCTCACCTGCTATGAGGATGAATTTATTAATCATAGACATCTAGAGAAAATTTTACTTTTATCCTATTTGTTATTAATTTCTAAGTGGATCCCAAAATCTTCACAGGGTCCTCAGTCTACCTGTTCAGAAAAAAAAGCTCTTCCATCAATATTTCTATCTCCTGCCAGACTCTACAATTTATTCTGCATAGCTCACACAGCGCATAGCTGGGACAGAGGGCCAGGGCTTGACACAGCATTGGATAGAGAACTTTGTCCCAACTAAACCAGTTCCACAGGCAAGGCTGCAAATGGTACCAAAGCCCAACCAGCCTGTCCCCACTCCACACCCAGGGTCAATAAGCCCGTGAGCATCCTTTAGTTTTTTCACCCTGCACAAATACAAGTGAACACTCTGGAATTATATCAGGTTTCCTGGGTTAAATTGTATTGTGCTGTGTTGCTCTTAGTCAGAATTTGACCAACAGTCAGTTCTGGAATATTAGTTTTTTTGAGCTTTATGTCCATGTGATTCTCTGAACCTACTATTTGAAGTAGTGAGAATGCTCAAGATATCTTGAGGCTTCAAAATTAATGGGAAGTTGCTCTTCCCATGTTACACTTCCTTGTCACTAGAGTTTTTAACAGTGTGGTTTCGAGCTGAGCAGTGACCTTCCCCCAAAATCACTCCAAATGCTTTTAAAGCGCTGTTTCCATTTGGAGGATGGGAGATCACACATGCACAGGTTAGTGAGGAGCCATGAGCCCGGCTGATGCCTCCTGCCCACTGTGCTGCTGTGTTTTGGGAGAATCCACAGAGAACCCTCTGCCACAATCACCGAGGCTTCCCCTCCTACCACAGCTCTCTGCACCCAAAGTTTATTCCAGAGTTTAAAGGTCAAACAGAAAAAACTGCAGCATGATGACATGAATAATTTGATTCAGTAATTTAGCAGCATGGGTTTGTTGTGATTATTGCTACAAACTCCTTTCGTATTTACAACTGTGATCCTTTTAACATCTGAATAATTTATATACAGTGATCAGTGATGCGTGTGGCAGAGAATCATGAAAATTAGCTCCTCTAGTGCTCCCTGACTCTAAGAGGACATATTTTGCCATCCAATTGTATTCTTTCTCTGTTGTTTACATTTTGAATACAGAGAAGCACCATGCCAAGAGGTTCTGAATGGGAGCCACAAGATGATCTGCACTTAAGATGTAACCATACAGAAACACCCATTAGACATGCCAATAAATGTCACCTTCCCCACAAGAATCCAGTGAGGATCGAGAAGATGGGAATAATTGTATTTTTCACCAACTCACACTGTGCTGCAATTTAAAATCAAAACCAAACAAATCCAAAGTAGACACTTCTCTCTCCAGCACGTTACAGAATTAACTGAACAAAGAGAAGGAGCTGTGGAAGAAAAAAGTTACACATTGCGACATTTAACTGTCTGCAGCCCTTCTGGGCAACAGGGATCCTGAAGGACACTGAGGGAAATCCTGTAACCTCAAAGACCCAGAATAAGAGGCATGCCACAAATACTGAAGACAGATGAGAGATCAGGAGCACTAAAGCTGAAAAAAGATGAAAATATGGGAAGGAAACTTTTATAAAAGGACTTTAAAGCCTTGGGCAAGCACCAAAGCTGTAGCTTCCATTAGCCATCACATGGGCTGAGATCCTCCTACAAACACTCCTGGGCAGAGATAAGTGTGCCCAACACCTCAACAAGACAAATCAACAAGACAAATACAGATAAGACAACATGAGGCATGCCTGACAGGAAAGTTGTGCAGGAAAGCTGATCTACCAAAAAAGGGGCTGATGGAATCAAGGTGCAGCCATGGCAAGTGAGGCTGGAAGGGAACTTCCCTTAAGAGATGGCAATATCTGGAACAAGTTTGGTAGTGACATGCTTAAGGGCTCATCAAGCACATCTGTTCCAGCCTGGAGCTGCAGTTCCACCAAACAGCTCAAACACAGTGTGTCCACTGCATTACAGTTCAGCTCCAGCAAGATCCCTGCCTGCAGGAAACTCCAGTGTAACCCCACATTTCCCTTCACAGAGAAGAGCAAGGCACAAATCTTCCCAAGGATATTTCTGGGATACACATTCTCTGAACCTCAGAGAAAGGAAAACAATTCTTATCATTTGATGTGCCTGTGTTTGTGCAAAAGTAGAATGCAATATGGAGATTGTTTACCCACAGTGATGGTGTTTTGGTTGCTTGGCCTGTCAGGGCCAAGTGTGTAGCCCCACATTTCTCTTCACAGAGAAAAGCAAGGCACAATTCTTCCCAAGAATATTCTTATCTCATGTGCTGTGCCTGTGTTGTGCCAAAGCAGAATGCAATGTGGAGATTGTTTACCCACAGTGATGGTGTTTTGCTCCCTTGGCCTATCAGGGCCAGGTGTGTGTGTGTGTCAGGATTGTTGGGTGACAGTCATGAGATTCTATGCAGTGTGAGCAGTTGTGTGCAGGGTGGAGTGCTTGGCAGATTCAGTTTTAAATTTATAGAATAATATAGTATAATAAATTAATTAGCCTTCTGTTATTAATGGAGTCAGATGCATCATTCCTCTCCCCTCGTCAGGGCCCTCACAGCATTGCTATACTCCTGCAGGCATGGTGCCTCAGACAAAGCAGAATTTCCCAAGATCCATCAAGGTGTTGAAAAAGGAGAAAAAAAGGCCAATAAAAAAATCCCAGATCTGCTTCCCTGTCTACCCACAACAAACACAAGCACAAAATTTATGAATCCCACCACTTCAGCAAAAAGGCTGCACAATATTTCCCACTCCCAGGCAAGGGACAGCTGCGAGCCAGTGCTGATCCCTCCTTCAGGAGAGGCAGAGACAGCAGCTGCCCTGCCTGGGACCAGGCTTCACTCAAAGCCAAGATGAGGCACAAAACTGCCTTTTGACTTGACCCTCCCAGCTATTCCTGGAGTATCTTCCTTCCTAGCAGGTTTATGTCAAAGCCCAGTTCTAGATTGTAGAAGTCACTTGCCTAGTGAGCACTAGCTTGCTCTGTAACAGCAATGCATAATTTGATTTTAAATTGCAGCAATGCATTTCTGAGGTGCTCTCAAAAATTTCTTATACAGAGATAATCGAGGAAGCATTAAGGTATGAGCCTGCTGCATCTGCAAAGCAGGAGAGATTTAGCACATGGAAAAAATGAAAATCAGATTAAGATGCTTATGCTTAACAGATGAAAATCAGGAAAAAAATATGCTGATTGTACACATTCTCCAATATAACAAATAGAAGACCAAAATACAAAATGTGTGGTCCAACAGCTGCATTACTTTGAGCAGCCAGAGCCAAAACTTATAGAATATTCCTTTTTGCTGATTGGAATCTGTAAGACACTTCAACATCTGCTAGAACAAGATGTTTGTTTACCACATTCCCCTATGAAATGGAATGATGTTTCTTACCTAATGTACTGAAGAATTTTTAGATGAAAGAAGGATGTTTATGAGATCCATGCAGGGTGTAATTGAAAGAATATTTCCGGATAAAAATACCATATGTTTTGTATTTCCATCCAACCTATAAATATCTCTCTAACACTTTGGGCCCATAAATACCATGATTGGGAAGAGTTTTATGCATTTGCTTAAGGCTTTTATTACTTTCAATTATCAGTTTGCTAACTGCATCTCATTTCCCTCCCGCTACATCACACTATGCCCAAGGATAAATTCAGAGATGTCAATAACATCACTGGGATGGGCACAGAGCTGAACAGTTGGAACAACCTGGCTTCCACAGGGCACACAGCAATTCCTCCCCCACCACAAATGCTCTCTACAGTATGTGACCTGCAAGATTTATTTGCTGCCCTGGTTGCAGGGTATGATGGGGAAAACCTTAAAAATGCAAACCTCCAACAAGTCCCAGCTGCAGAGCTGTGTAATGTAATTCTTCCTGCACAGCACATTAGCAGGAACAGTGGAATGTGAGCATGAAGAAAGAAATCTAAGCTCCTAGAGAGACAGAAATTACAATATAATAATATTATATATTATAATATAATATATAATAAAATAATAAAATACCTTACCCCGACCACATAAGAAATTCTAGGGAAAGATACCATTTTCACTCTTTTTTTCCACTGTATTTTAGTAGTACGTGAGCACTGTTTGCCCTTGTTTCAAGAAAAACTATTTTACTATCAGGCTTGCTAAAATCTGATTTCTGCACTACTTTTCTACTCCCTCAGAAATATATTCTCCTAAGAAAAATTAACCTTTGCTTATTTCACTTTCAGCTTAACTTACACAATGGTTTTATTCCTCTGATGTTTCATGTAAAAAAAAAAAATAGAGAACGTCTCTGCACAGTTAATATAAGCCTTGCAATTCCATGTGCACTGTTCTGTGGTGCCAATAACATTATTCAGATGCATGAAGATTAAAACAGAGCTTAAAAGTTGAAGAATTCAACAATACGCATCCACCAGCACAGAAGCTGTTGAAGTCACCTGGAAGAACACACAGTTTTTCCACTGAAATTTTTCAGTGCCACCGCAATTCCAGATTGCAGTGTTTGGAGTGTTTGAAGTGTTGGGAGTTCCATGGGTCTCTCCATTTTGCACACAAGTCACCCTGTGCCCTTTTCACCTTTACCAGGTGAATGACAAAAGAATTCTGTGGCACCCCAACATCTGAGAGCTTTGAGGGACATCCCCCTCCACCAGACAGGAACACAGTATGTTGTACCCAACCATGATCAGACTTTTACAGCTTTCTTTACGCTAGAAAAAAGAAAGAAAAGGGAGGAAAAATATTATCTCTGGAATTGGAACCCAAAATCAAATTCTGCAGCCAGATTCAATGTCAAGTAAGGAATTTAAATAGGATTTATTGTTTAACAACAAAGTTTTCTGTGTCTCACAGTATCAGTTTAAGTCATCAGAAACTCAACACTAAATACATAAGTTCATTTCCCAGACAGTGCAAAATAAATGCAATTTTTTTTTTCTTTTTTACTTTTTCCAGTACTGCATTCATTTCAGGTTAATAGGAGTACAAGAGAGATAAAACAATTTATACATGTGTGTGTTCCTGATATAACAATTTTTCAACAACTACTTGTTTAAGACAAGTGCTACCACCATTTTTTAGGCAAAACAGCATCTTGTAAGCAGCTCCAAATTTCCTGCTCACCATTTTAATTATTTATCAAGTGTTTAGGCCCCATTGGAGCAGAGCTCCCATGAGTTTTGCAGGGTGATGGTGCCACTCACAAGCAACAACCTATATCCTGGCCTGGGGTGTTCCTCTCTCTGGAGTCCACAGGACCTATCAGATCAGACAAATGTCAGCAGACTGCTTTGGAAAGCATGCATAAGGGAGAAATAACATCTGCTTTAGGGCAGAATTCTGCTCACTGATTTACAAGTGATTTACAATTACTGCAGGGAAAGAAAGCCCTTTGGAATAGTGATTTTTCTATGATAGTCAAAACTTCCTAGGGAAAAAAAACCCCACAACCATAAAAAAAAGAAAACAAAAAACCACAAAAACCAAACCAAACAAACAAAAAACCACCAAAAACAAACCAACCAACCAAACAAACAAAAACCCCCAAATAGACTGATTAAAGGGGCCTAATGGTAGTGCATTAGAATTCAACCAAGAGCTCGCTGGGACACAGCAGCAGCTGAGTTCCTGTGCCTTCACAGCTTCCTAGGGATGAGGAGATCCACCAGGTCTAGGAAACACTGCCAGTGTCAGAGCAGTGTGAGGTAACCCCACAGCAGACCAGAGCTACAGCCAGGAGCCTCTGAGCTCCAGGAGCCCCAATCCCATGGTCTGTGTCAGGCAGCACGTGGAGCACAGAGCCAGGGAGGTCAGAGTGCACATGGGCTCTGCTCTGTGCTGTTGGATGCAAACTGGGATGCTGCAGGCCCAGGGCTGGCTCAATGGGAAAACTTCAGGAGACCAAAGTCAGCACAGATGGCTGGACAGGCTCTGCACAGCCCTTGGGCTCAAATGTGCTGCTTCTCTTGGACTCTTTCCACAGGCTGCAGACACTCCTGCAGCAGCAGAGCAATGGCTTTTCCCGTTTTCTGACTGCTCACTTCCTGTGCCCTCTGCAGCAAAACCACCTGGAGATGATTGCTCTGACAGGAATGAATGACATCAGCAGGGAGACCCTCCCCAAATGAGGTGTTCCAGACATTTTCCCAGAGGTCTGAACACAACTGCAGAGTTATGAGCACCACAAGTGACAGCCCTGGAGCCTCACAAATGGATTTTGGGAACCACCAACTCCAGTTAGACATGTTCTGCACACGTGCGCAGCAGCTGTCCTGGCTGAACACCATTCCACTCAACACCTCCCTGCACAAGCTTGCATACAGGCTAAAACTAGCAGGATCTCTTCAATTTACAGACAATTATGAAGAGAAAATGAGTCCTGGACACCTACAACCAGGCAGAGCTCACACAAAGGGCAGAGTCTAAGGCAGCTCTGAGCCACTGATCTGATTTCCTGTATTTTGGTTTCCCAGACAGAACATTAAAGAACAGTTTTATATTGCGTCATATAAAGCCAAACTCGAGGGATTAGTCTTTTGAAGTGGGCTGTTCCAGTGCAGTATTTCAGAACATTTTCTCTCAATGTTAGACCTACTTTATGTTACTCATCTGCCCTATTTTCTTTGAGCATGTTTTCCAAGCATTTTTCTCCCATCAGCTGCTGTAAGTCAGTGCTTTGGGACAGCACTGCTGGCTTACTCTGACTAGTTAGCATTGGTGTTCTACCAGGAATCTAGGGCAGAACTAGCTAGGCTGAAAAGAAATTGTAGAGTATTCAAATATTAACTCCCAAAAGAAGTTTGGAGGAGGAGGAGGACTCATTGGGAAGGATACAGATTGCCAACCAAAAATCTGGGCATTGGGAACTCAGAACAAGGAGCCTGCATGTACAGCATCCATTCAGGAAAGAGTTGATAGAACACTTCCCATGCCTTGTTTTAATAAGAGGATTGATTTACTCAGAGTGCTTTGGCATTGTGTGGTTACAGCCCACTGGAATAGTTACCCCTTCATCTTAACTGACTCCCTCACATCCCTCCTTAGAAATAACACTGGAGGGGAGCCAAGCAGGAAATAGCATTTCTGGATCTGCCAAAATATAATTTGATTCGATTGGATATTGAGAAAAAACACTTGTGGTGTTTTCCTTGCTTGAAGTCACCCAGCTCAAACACAAACATTTTTATACCCTTGGAAACAGGTGCAAACTGCCAGCAACAGAAGAATGGCTGTCCCCAGACACATTCTTTGTGCTAAATCCAAAGTGCACACATTTTTCAGACTATTATTTCTATTCATCTCCTTGCCAAACTTGGCAATGACTCGGTGTTGCAATTGCCTTGGTGTGATGTGCCCTAGTGCCCCTTATTGTCATGTTCTTCCCTTTCTAGGTCCAAGAAAAGCCTTAGAGAATTCCTAAGCAAACTCTAGGAACAAAGATTAGTATCAAGTGCCTCCTAAATTACATTTTTTACAGGTTTCCAGTTGATGAAAGCATTTTCCTAGAACTCTTTTACAGGTTATTTGGGGTTTAAGGTGAAACCAAGAAATGGTTATAAATGTAACCAAGAAATATATAAATATAACCAAGAAATGGTTCTAAATGCAACCAAGAAATATATAAATATAATCAAGAAATGCTTATAAATATAACCAAGAAATGGTTATAAATGTCAGCATTCTTCTTACTCTGTAGATGGGAACACAGCTCCATGTGCTTCAAACCAGCAGAAGGATGTCAGTAAATGTGGGGTTTGGGGTTTTTTCACATCTGTCACGTGGGTGTTCCAGGGCAGTGAAGCCCATTCTTGTCTGCTGATCCGTTGGTCCAGGTTAATAATCTGGAAGAAGCTTGTTCAGGTAAAAACATCACGATAAACATCCAACCCTAAAGGTTATTTTCAGCAATTAGACTGCAGGTGAAGAGGGCTTGGAAAATTCTGAGGCCTGAGATAGAAAAGTGGGGTTGAGGATTGTTTTGAATCCATGTTGGACAGCAATTTTGGCTTCAATGAGCATAGCTTCAAAAAGTTCCCCTTCGTTAACAGTTGTTATGGAAGTTAAAAAAGCACTACAGCTTCCAAGTACATCACTGAGTCCCTTGCAAGAGTTTTGCAGAACCAATTCACTGTGGTAAAAAGCTTGATAAAATGACTCTTAATAGGTGAAAAAAATTGAGCTGAAAACTTAAAATATAAAATTAATTTAGAATTTCTGCTTCTCTGCTTTCTGTCTGTGGATCAAAATGCTCCATGACAGCAGAGAGGATTTTTTAGTAGAATTTATTTGCCTTCCAACTATTATCCTGGAATGACAGTCAGTTGTACTCTATATCATACTAATTACTCTATCATACTAATTATCATACTAATTACACTGAGAGCACAATGGCCAATAGGTGGGCAGGAAGGTAAAAGCAGCAGAAGTTCTACAACTGTTTGAAAAAATTGCTTTCCATAATTACAGTGCTGTAAAGAAAAAAGGAAACTCATCTACTCCCATTTAAAGCAGGGGCTCTCCATTCAGCCTTTTCTAGTGCAGCGCAATGTTACTTTTTAATGACCATACCTCTTCCTGCCTCTAGTGAAGATCCTTTTCCAGTACTGAACATAAATTTAGGATGGCATATAAGAGACAATACCTGACTCAGTTTATGCTCTGAAAATTTGGATCAACTGACAAGTGAATCTTAATGTTAAATTTATAATTTTAATTTTAATTTTAAACATTAATTTTTAATTAATTTTAATTTTTAATTTTATAAATTTATAATCCTAATTGTATAGTCCTAAAACCCTTACTAATTTCAATTCCCTTGAAGATTGTAATTCAATGCCTGAGAAATGATGGGGTGAATGAAGAGAAAATTTGAAATATAAAACTCAGAGAAGAGACAAATATAAGTTCCACCCTGAAAATAAAATGCTGCCACACAGAAGCACTGAGCAAGGAAATGAGTGAGGGTTTGATTGCCAGTCCTTACAACAGCTTGAAGTCCTCAATGAAGGGCAGTAACAAAACTGAGCATGACCATGTCATGTTCTTCCCTTTCTAGGTCCAAGAAAAGCCTTAGAGAATTCCTAAGCAAACTCTAGGAACAAAGATTAGTATCAAGTGCCTCCTAAATTACATTTTTTACAGGTTTCCAGTTGATGAAAGCATTTTCCTAGAACTCTTTTACAGGTTATTTGGGGTTTAAGGTGAAACCAAGAAATGATTATAATTGTAACCAAGAAATATATAAATATAACCAAGAAATGGTTCTAAATGTAACCAAGAAATATATAAATATAATCAAGAAATGGTTATAAATTTAACCAAGAAATATATGAAGATAATCAAGAAATGGTTATAAATGCAACCAAGAAATATATAAATATAACCAAGAAATGGTTATAAATTTAACCAAGAAATATATGAAGATAATCAAGAAATGGTTATAAATGCAACCAAGAAATATATAAATATAACCAAGAAATGGTTATAAATTTAACCAAGAAATATATGAAGATAATCAAGAAATGGTTATAAATGCAACCAAGAAATATATAAATATAACCAAGAAAAGGTTATAAATACAACAAAGAAATATTTAATATAACCAAGAAATGGTTATAAATGTCAGCATTCTTCTTACTCTGTAGATGGGAACACAGCTCCATGTGCTTCAAACCAGCAGAAGGATGTCAGTAAATGTGGGGTTTGGGGTTTTTTCACATCTCTCACGTGGGTGTTCCAAGGGAGTGAAGCCCTGTATCAACACCACAGTGATTGATGTAGTGGAACATGAAGAGCTGAGGATGTTTGCCTTGCTTTGCAACACACCAATGTATCTAAAAACATTATTTACCCTCCTAAGCAGCTGGCTTGGGTGCAAAGGAGAAGAGTTTCTCTTTTCTTGGATGACACTGTACCTCCCACATCAATGATTCATTCCTCTTGGCCTTGGGAGAAGCAGCTTTCTCTCCTGCCTTATAAACACATTTGTGAAGTATCTGGCAGCACTGATGGTCTCTGCTCAGAATCCCTTCCCTTATGCTGCTTCCTCCTTAATTCAAACAGGCTCTGAAAAATTTCAGTAGACAGCCATAAATATTTTTATTATTGTTGATAATTTCATTGGAGAAAAAAAAAATCAATCCTTAAAAGGTTTGGGAAGAGGTCACACATTTAAACTGCATCTGTTCAAGAGCTAAATATGTTTCCCGTGATTCCCACATTAGCTGCCAGTCCAGGAATTCACTGCTACAAACATCTCCCTAATGCCAGTGAAAAAACTCAGTCACAAGATTTTCACCACAAATTACAGGGAAGTAGGATTTTTAAGCACTATTTCTGGAAATTCAAATGCTAGACTGAAAGTGTTTCTTAATGGCATATTTACATGCTTGATGCTAAAATCAGAACTAGCCCAAATGTCTACATTTTTAATGAAAAAACATGATTGACCCAGTTTTTAATTACACAATCTGGTTAAAACCTTCATGCTTTTCAAAGAACATTGTGTGTTCTAAACTTATTTCTATAAATTCACATCCAGTTTGGTTTGTTATTTTTTTCTCTCCTTTTTTGACATCTTTCTTCCCACTGTTTTCCTTCACCAGGAACTGGATGATGTGATAAATGCAAACACCTGAGCAGAATTTCAACCCGAAATTCACTTCTAAAGGTTTATCAAAGATTTTGGAAAAAAACCTTTTCCTAACTAGTTTTATAAGTTAATTTAAAAATTTTCTTTCCTATATATTTCTATACATACACAGACACATTATACATAGCAAAGAACAATAAACATACTCTCATCCTAATGATCTGAATAATTGAAATATTTCCACTCTGTATCTATCAGTTAATTTACTCTGAAGGAAATTTCTCATATTAAAGAGCTTTGCAGAGGTGACTTCAAGGTTCTGCTTTGTTTTGGATGACACCCTTGCCTTTCTCTGCCAAAAGAAGCATAACACCAACGACAGCAATACAAATGGCACAGTTTTTCCTTGAACCACATAAAGGGAGTATCTGGAGAAGCTGATAAAAACACAAATTGCACTATCAGGGACTAGATTTCAGCAGCTTTAAGAGCCCTCATTTCTACCTTCTTCATAGGAAGCAATATTTTTCAAATGCTAAAGCCTCTTTTGACAGGTTCAGCTTTGTCACAGGTTGGTTGGTAGTCACAGCATTTCCAGCCTATAAAAAACTGATCCAGAGTACAGGGTCTGTAGAGAGTTGGCTGAAATTACCTCAAACTGATTTCATCGGGCAGGACACTAAAAGATCACGACTGAAAAAGGAAAAATCAGAAATGGGGACCGGCAGAAAACAATGAGATAGTTCTGCTAGGAAAGCAATTTCAACAAGAGATTATAATTCCTGAGAGATAGGGATTCCAAAGTGCAGATGTCTTTCCAGGTCCTTCAGAGTAAACAGCATGATTACAAGGAACAGTCACTCTGTAATGATAGATTACATTCTGACCTTAGTACTGCCAACATTAAGATAAGTGAGGTTTGCTTCCAAGCCAACTGAAATGACAGGCTCTGTGTATCCCAAATCAAATTCAGCTCCAGCCCTGATCTTGGTGAGGTGAGGATGTTCTGCTTGCTGTTCAACCCCTCCACTACATTTAGCCCCAAACAGAGCCATGGAAGTACCCCTAGCCTGCTGTTCTGAGAGAAAAAACCCATCTGAACAGGACAGATCCTGCCTCAAGTGGCATTTACAGCCAACCTTTACACACCTACAGCACACAGGCAGGAAGCAAAGCCAAACACATGGCGCAAATATGCACTTTGAATGTTTCATTTATACAGCTTTGGTGTTTCTCCCCCAGATGCCAGTGTCAGGAGGTGATTTGGAGCACATTGCTGAGCAGGAAGTGCAGCCCATACTGACAGAGATGCTGCTCTCAGTCTCATGATGTTCCTGGGTGTGGAGGAGGTTTTACAGCCACTTCTGTGAGCCAGAGAGAAGTTTGATAAGAGGATGCATGTTTAGCCCTGAAAGGATTTTCTACTAAGGTCATTGACATAGAAACCAAGAAAAAAAGAAGGAGAAATAAGAGAAACCTGCAACTGCCTGTTTCAATGAGCACTTTGTTTGTCTCTCCTGACCAATGAGTAAAGTGTAAATTTATGAGCTTTGTAAGAATGTATAAAAAGCATGCATGCTAGAATAAAACCAGTTTGAAGCCTTCTGAAAATGGAGTGTGTTGCTCTGTATTGTCTCCATCTCAACTATGACACCAGAGGAGAGGAAAATAGGGCAAGCCATTTCTAGAGCATGGAGGTAAAACCCAGAGGAGCCACATCCAATCATCACCAGCAGAGCTGGCTAACTAGTGAGATCCCAGCTGACTGGAGGGTACGAATGTGATGCCCACCGACAAGAAGTGTGGGAAGGACAATCCCAGGAACTTCAGGCCTGTCAGTCTGATGTTAGTGCTGGTGCAGATCACTTTGGGTGCCATCAGACAGCACCTGCAGGACAACAAGGGGATCAGGCCCACACAGAATGGATTCATGATGGGCAGGTTGGGCTTGAGCAGCCTGATCTCCTCCTCTGAGAGGAAGATGCACTAAATGGACAGGGGAAAGGCTGTGGATAATGCCCTGGAGTTCAGCAGCACCTTTGATAGTGACTCCCACAGCATCCTCCTGGAAAACTGGTAGCCCTTGGCCTGGACAGCAGCACTTTTGGGTGGCTAAAACCTGGCTGGATGGCAGAGCCCAGAGGGGGTGGTGGCGTCCAGCTGGGGCTGGTCACAAGGGAGGCTCCCCAGAGCTCACAGTTGGGGTCAGCTGTGTGTAACCTCTTTGTCCATGATGCAGACAGGATCCAGCCCTCAGTCAGTGTGCAGATGACTCCAAGCTGGGTCAGTGCCCATCTGCTGGAGGGCAGGACAGCCCTGCAGAGGGATCTGCACAGCCTGGATCCATGAGCCCAGCCCAATGGCATGAAGTTCAATAAGCTGCTGTGCCAGGTCCTGCCCTTGGGTCACAACAAACCTCTGCAGAGCTACAGGCTGGGGGCAGAGTGGCTTTTCCAATCTAAACAATTCCATAATCGTTCTTCCTTCATCTGGAAATTTTCTCAGTTGCTGGGAAAACTATAGAGCCAAAGCTGTGTCATGGTATGGTCTGTTTTGACTTGTTAAATTTAAAATACAAATACATTCAAACTATTTGCTGCTATCATGAAGGATTTTCCTGTCCTGACAGTTGCTTGCTATGATTCCAATGACCATTTCTCTTCTGTTGTTCTTGGGGTTGTGGGGTTTTTTAATTGCATGTCATGTGCTTTACTGGAGCCATATCCCAAAGAAAAATCTCTCTTTTTGGTTTTGCCACCTTTGCACAGGCAGTGTTTAAAGGTGTAATGCAATGGGGTTTGCTGGGATAGATTTGACATCCAGTAAAGGATTGGTTGAATTGGACATGCAACTTAGCAATGAATGAAAATCAAAACAGTCACAGCTGGGTTTCAGTTCATGCCTCATTCAGCACTAGTCAAGCACAAACTGCAGTAGGTTTTTGTGCAGGCTATAAAAAATTCAAAAGGTTTTTGTACTGTGACCTCATCATGCTGAATTTTTAATATTTATAGGCAAACTTTAGGTAAACAATCATAGAAGACACCTAAATTTTCTATGACTGTTCAAGAATAAGAGTAGTTCTTACCACCACACCAGTGTGTTTCTGAAAAATTAATCCGAGTGTTTGCGGCTGAACTAACCTTGAATTGAATATGTTTATCAATATTATTTTTGCAATGTGGTGATGCACTTCATTTGAAACATTAAAAGCTGAATTATTGGTCTTGGAAAATCTGACATGTAATATATTGCATTTTAGGTTTCCAGTTTTAATATTTCCATTTGCCTTTATGCTATAAAAGAGCAAAGGGACTCCTCTGGCTTTCTACAAAGGGTGCTCACTGTGGTCAAATATAATGGTTAAATAAACAGTAGCTATTATTTTAAATATTTGACTTAAACTTTGTGATTTCCAAGATCCAAAAAGACATACCAAAAGACATACCATCACTGGCCTGGATATAATATACCTAATTTTTTCTGGCTTCACCATGTTAAAGTCATAGTATCTCCCAAGGACACAAGGTTTTCACCTGTACTGGAAATATCAGTGCTGCAATACTTTTCCATTCAACAGATTGTAAATTTTCTAAGATTAACTACTGGCACTTATAAGAAACTTTGTTAGCAGTGTATGACAAATTAAACTTTTAAATCAAATAATAAATCACCTCAAGTTTTTCTGCAGAACAGAGGAAGCTGTTGAGATATTCAGGCATCACCAGAGTTCACCTCTTTGCAGTTGTCTCCTGGTACAAGAGAATGAATCCTGCCTTTTGGATAGGCAGCTTTCTGAATACAAAGAAGTTTTGCACTACCCATTAAACAGGAGGCTGCATTATAAAAGGCTCTTTTAAAATCCACATCAAGCAGAAAAAGAAATTGTCTCAGACTGTAATTATTCCCTAGCATCTTAAAGAAAAAAATGTGAAAAGCTGCTCAAAACTCTCAGTTTGCATCTATTTCTCCCTCCTACCATCTGGGATGGCAGAGGGTGCCTGATGCAAGGCTCCAATCAGGTTCTCTGTGCTCATTTTAGCTGGCTTTGAATCATGCTCTAAAGGAGGGGATGGTACTTGCCTTTGGAAAGCGCTCAGTCACAATGATGGCTTTTGGGCTACCGAAAAACAGAGGCCAGACAGAATCAAGGCAATAAAAAGCAGTTCTATTTATTGAAGGGCTTTCAGGTGCATTTTGGGCAGACAAAGCACCCCAGGGGCTACACCCAAAAATGGACCATGGGTCACAGGTTTTCACACTTTTATAAGTTTGGGCCATTTGCATATTGGGGGTTAATCTGACAATTACAGCTTCAGGTAATGAAGCCATGTACCCCAAGTTTGCTCCCCCAACTCACTTTTGTTTCCATCTCTGGGGCCTGAGGCAGTGAGGTGTCCTTGATTGCCAGGCCTGGAGAGGAATTGTTGTGTCTGCCCAAAATGGGAAAGCAGCAGCTCACACTGTGTGTGGAGTTTAGAGTTATACACTAAAGAACTGCAGGATTACAAATACATGGAAAATATAAAAGCCAAAATCCTAAGGCATCAAAAATACCCTACAAAGATATTTCAGTAGCAGCCTAAGAGCTGCATGGTGGACTGGCTGTCAGCTCTCACAAAACATACCAAACAACAAAACAGGAGTTTTGCTGCAAAGAGGATGAGGAGAGGTTTCTAAATCTTAAATTACACTTGTCTTGTGAGTAAATAACAACAGACTGCTGGTGCACAAGCAGCTGGGGAACTCATCAGCTCTTCAGGAGCTCTGACCTGCAAGGTGTGTGCATCTGGTAGGGAAGTTGATACTGGGTTTAAATCCCAAAATGATCTCCTACTGTAGTAAATATTTACTTCCTTCCGAGTGCTCTACTGTAGGTTTAATTTGGAGAGAAATTAAACCTGCAGTAAAGGCTTAATTTTTTTACTTTACCTGAGAAATTCAGGCTGCAGTCACCTCACCTTTTATATTATATATTATATAATTTATATTATATATCATATAATATTATATATTATATTTATATATCCTTTTATATTGATGGTGTGAGTTTGCCTTGAATATATTGCTATTAAATCTACGCTTGTTGCTATAATCTAACAAACTCTGGATTTGATGGAGCACCTTATATCAAGCTAGGCTAGGCCAGGAACCGAACTTTGAAGCACACAGCTGATTTCAGGCACTAAGCACAATTCAGACATTGCTTCTTCAGCTCATTCTCAGGCTCTTCTCGGTGTAGGAGTGTGCTTTTTGTTGATGGAGTGACAAAACTATCTTTTGTCTCTTTAAAAGGAAAGACGCTCAGAAGTTTATTTCTTCGATTAAGTGAAAAGACATCTCATAGGATTTGGGGGACTTTACCTCACACTTAAGGATAGGTAATTGGATAGAAGCCAAAAAGTCTTGCTTAGGCAATTTAGTAGAAAAAGAAGAGAATAAAGCAAGTAATTGTTTTTGTAAAATGTGTTACTAGGAGTAAGACCATTTGGCTTCTATCTTGGTTGTTTTGTTTGTTATTTTGCTTTTTATTAAACTTTTTTGTTTTCAACACTGCAACAGGAGCCATTTTGCTAATCTTTATGCTTCTAAAGGTAGCTGAGCTATCTTAGGTGTGTTGTAGGCCCCTGAGAGTTCATTAGACTTGGCTCAAAGAAGTCACTATCACATCTTGGAGGAGTGTGCAGTGGGTGGCACCCCAGTAATACCCTACACCCATAAACAGCATTTTGCTTTCTTGGGTCTTGATTGCCACCTCACTGCCCCTGGGCATATCTGCTACAGGCCAAGCAAAGTGTGCTGCAAGTGTTCATGGTTTTCAAAGATATTTGCCTTGCACAGATCTGCAAAAACAACTTTCTCCTAAAGTCCTTTCAAGCTCCTCAGTCCCTCCATGTTTGTTAGCATGCTTAGCATGAAATTTTTCTGTCCCTAAAACACTTTGGTCCCAGTATGTGAACACAGCATCTAAATCAAAGTACAGGTTCCTTGAGCTGTCCCAGCCTTGTCCTGGCAAAAATTAGCTCCTGCTAGGGCACCCCATTCAGTCTTCTTTGGACAAGGAGTTTAATTCAGTAGAGAGTTTTAGCATATTCATATTTATGAATACAAATGCTCAATTAATGCCTGCTTGGATTGTCCTTTATCTGCCTCCAAAAATGGAGAGTGATAAGGCTTCTGTCAGCTTACAGCTGATTGAGAGCACAGGACTGTTCCTGGTAGTTGGCTTATAAAAAAAAAAAAAAAAAACAGCATTCACAGTTTGCACAAGGATTTCATTAAGCATCACAGCAGGGTGATGAAGTTCAGGCAGCACAAAAGAAAGGACCATCTTTCCTTGTGAACCAGCTTTGTTGGCATCCTGGAGTCTAATTCACACATTAGATATTTGAAACAAGATACCTTCAAATTGCTATTGGCACAATATCATGCAGCCATGTAAGGCTGAGAAGCAGAATTTTATTATTATAATACACTGAGAGTGATTTGCAGCTTGCAGGAATGGGCAGTCTGAGCACTGGTTTGCACTTTTTCTTGGCCATTGCCCTGAACACAGAGGCTGACCTGGAGCACTCATAGCCCAGAAGTTTATTGTTGGCAGCCTTGCCTAAAAGGTCTCTCAAAGGAAGAACCATTATCATAACAGGTCAGCTAAAAAAGGGTAAAAATCCCCATTTGCTTTAAAATGCTCTGAAATCTCCTTATACAGTTGATTTCTTGTAAAATACTTCAACTTTAGTAGGTGGTAATAGCTGTTTAAGGCTGAGTTGATTATATAATCAAAAATTCAATTCTGCTTGAACATTACCCAGAGAAAGCATTTGCTCTTATGCAAGATCTCAATATACCTCTAGAAAACAAAAGATTTTGACTTTAAATAGCTAATCCCTGTTCTTGCTGTTTTATTTTGTGGGGTTATTTTCATACCAGTCATGTTATTACAAACACTGAAACACAAATGAATTTCTGCACAGCAGGTCTGTGTAGTTTGTAGGGGTGGTAGGAAGTTCTCAGGCCATCAAGTGAGCTTGATATTAATCCCAGTTCATGCCACAAAGCTCTGTGACATGGGCTTCAAACACTTTGACAGACAGTACTCATTTTTGTAATTAAGCACAGTCTTGGTGCCCTCTTGCTTCAAGGCTGAAAACTTGAGTAAGTCAAAACTGTTTCATTACACTGTATATCCTACAGCTCTTCCAACCTCCTATCAATTACTTCAATCACTGATCTGCCATGTGTGATATTTGATGCCTGAGGCAGACAAGGTAAATTACATGCACAGCACATCAATTTTTTTGTGCTTGGGGTTTAAAGCCCTACACAGAGCACGTGCAGTACAAATGCTGTGCCTGCCCGTACAGAAAGCTTGAGATGCTGGAGTAGATTGCTTTGTAAGGCAGAAGTTCATGAGATCATCGTGGGGTAACCAAGCTGGAAGGGTTTAGAAGGGGTGCTACACATCCCTGCAAGGGGATGCCCTTAGAAACAGGTAAATTAATCACTGTGCCAAACCCTTAAGTGTTTACATATAAGCCAAGGGATCCAAATTCCTACATTTTCTTTTCCAGAAAGGCATTTTCAACTGGCACTACAGGGGGAATGTTTGCTAGCTGAGCTCAAGACAAAGAGTAGACAGGTGGCTGTGGCAAATCCCCTGCTCTGGCACCTCCAGCACACAAAGCCAGCATCTGACAGCACATCTGCTCCACACTGTGCTCTAAGAGCCACCCAGCTTCAGGTGAAATAGGCTGGAACACCTGGAACTCCTGGTGTTTTGTGCACTTGAGGCAGTTTCCAAACCAGGATGAAAGCTCACCCACGTTGGAATGCCTAAGCAAAAGCTGCCTTGGATTTAGTTCTACAGGAGGGAGTTACTCATGGCATTAGTATCTTAATCTTTTCAGGTATAATATTATGTCCCTACATTTGCTTTGACTTTTTCTGCTCAGTTGTGCCAGAAGCCCTGGAAACCAGACCTTTAGTGGAGCAGATAATTCCCTTGCATAATCCAGCATCCATCCCACTTCACACTCTGCAAGGCTGCTGTTCAACATGGCAGCTCTGCTCAGCAATCAGCTGAGGAGAAAGGCAGCTGGTGAATAATGGATGGCTGTTAGAGCTCCTGAATAACAGCACTGCTTAAGGAAGATAATAAAAGATAAATGTGCACTCCTGCACATCCTTTCAGATCCCATGTGTTTAGCACTTTGTTCCATGCAGTTTTCTTAGCCCATAAATAGGTATTCAGGGGGAATGCATGGAATGGCAGTGGGGAGGGGGTGTCTTTGAGTCTGACAAAGTCACTTCATGTACCTGGAGGTCACTTGAGGTGTCACCTTTGAAGAAACCAACTGAAGCTCTTCCTTGCCTTCAGAAGAGTGGAGGTACCACACTCTCTTCCCATGTGAGAAGTAGTTGTAAGCCAGCTAGCTCAGGCTCCTCAACACAGCTCGTTTCCAGAACTATAAATAATTTTCAGATTCAAGGATCCAACCAACAGGTCTCCTTTAATCTTTTAGCTTATTTAGAATATGCTTAAAGTGACTTTCAATAGAGGGTTTAATATGGTTAACATGGATCAGTTTTGGTGTGTAGTGACCTTAATCACTTGCAGTCTTTTGAACATCAGACACATGATGCTTCTGAAGCTTGGAAAGCCACTGCTGCCCAGACCTGAAATCTACCCTGCTTTCCAGGAACTCTTCTTTATAGCTCACCTTGTCCATTATTCCTCTAAATCCACTTACAAATTGCAGATCTCAATTTCCTATCTCTTCCTAACCTCTAATTTTCTCTGTGATGTATGCATTTCTTCCTTCCCTCTAACAGTCCTTATCTCTTATCCCCTCCCAAGGCACGTCAAGTTTTTCCTAATCTTCTATCATTACGCTCAGTCACATATTTATTCTTTTCCCAAAAACTCCTTCCAATGAAAGCAATATAACGGAGCTCTATCTTCACACTGCCTCTCTGAAACACATCTGTTCCCATTTTGTTCTAATGATGTGTTTTCTATTAATTGGTTTGACATAGATTTGAAAAGGAAGAGCATGCCTTCCAGGAAAACAGTGATTTCTCTGGATAGTCAAATAATATAAATAATCAAATAACTTCCCAGAAAAAGCATTATTAGTCACAAGCATATATAGCTGTGTTTAGGCATGGAAAAAATAAATGGACAATTAAGGTTCCAAAACATGACTTTTTTGTCTTGAAACGTGTCCCTCCTTGAATGCAACCATTTGTTCTCAGATCAGCACTTCTGAACATAAATCTGGGTTCCATCCCAACACGTATTTGTACAGATTGTACTTGAAGCTCCTTTTAACACAAACTCAGCAGTGAGCTGGGATCATGTAGCTGGTTTTAAGCAGCTAAGTAGAGTCCACTTTTTGAGGAAATATGACCTGGCAACAGAATGCAGCACGGTACTAAGATGAAATCCAAGGCAAAGCTACTGCTGTTCAGAGATGCATCAGATCTCACTGTCTGTGAAGCTGTTCTAGTTCAGAGTTTTTCTGTTTAAAATCCTGTTAGGGTCTTGAGTGTTTATTTGGCTTCAGCAACATCCTGCTCAAGAAAATCCAATCTCAGACAGTTCTTCTCCTTTTTTTGGTTTTAATCAGAAAAGGCCAGGCTGAAGTGACTCCATTGCTTCCACAGTGCTTCATGAATTGCCGTGTATTTACAAAGGCTGACAAGAACACTGCAGAGTCTATGAACTTAAAAGGGATTCAACAGCAATGACAGAAAAGCCACTCACATTCAGGTTTTGGGAAAGTTGCCTCACTCGCTAAAAAAGGCATTGCCCTCCATTTGCAAGTACCTTCTGATGCCTTGTGAAGGCTGACCTAGAACAGAGACCAGACAGAGCTAAAGAAAAAAGCAGGGATTTATTAAAAGGCTTTAATGGATCCACCTTGGGCAGCACAAGAGCCCAGCCAGGGCTGCACCCAAGATGAACCAAAATGGCCCCAAAATGCACGAGCACTCACGGGGTCTCTCACTTGGATCAGTTCTGCTCCATTTGCATCTTGCAGTTCATTGTCCCATTCCAGCTTTAGCCCAGGCAGTCCCACCCTGCTTGTTTTTCTCTCTCCAGCCCACGGTGTTTGTGCTCTTGGGCCTGAGATTTGGATCATTTGTCCTTGGTGCCCAGCTGGAGCAGGAATTGTTTTGTCTCCCTGCTCTGTGCACAGAGCTCACCATCCCCTGATGTGAACCCAGACCCACACACTAAAGCAGCATAGATCTGAAAAATACAAAAGCTGAAACCTGAGGCATCACTTCCATAAATGTCTACTTACATCTTTGAGCAAAGACCCAGATACTCTGACAGTTTTCTTTTCCAAGTTCTCTTCAGCTCACATTGTCCAAGCCAGGCTCTGTCTCCCTTCCCCTCCTGACCCCATGGCTTGATAAGCCTGAGCTCTCCTGGCAGTGTTACAGGTTCAGCCTCAGTGTGTTTGCTGCCCACAGTTGATTTTCTCCACCCTGCAACAGGAGCATGCTAGGAGCTTCAGGAAGCCAATCCAGGCTCTCCCAGGCTCTGGTAGGATGCCAGAAGCAGCCAAGTAATTGAACAGAAGCCAGCCTAAGACTGCCATTTGTGCATGGAGCTTATTTGTAGAAATCCTTCCCTGTACTGCCCTCCCAGAGAGCAGCCTTATTCATTTTGAGGTCTTCAGGGATACCTATCAGGCAGAATGATCTACCTGGAAAATAACATTAGTGTTGGTGCAGACTCATTTGACAAAGAGTATCATTTTTAAGGTTATTGTTGGGTCCTCTTTGGAGGTAACTCCTCCCTGTAAGTAGGATCAGCCCTCACCTTCCCACGGATTACAAATAAATTGCTTTTTACAGATCAGTGCAAGGTGTCCCACCACCACAGGTAAGCCTCACACTTAGTTCACATCCTCATGGGAGGATTCATTCTTCCAGCATGAGTAGGTTTAGCATTTGTGAAGATAAATGGATAGAGATCCCTCCAGGAAAGCAACTCAAATTCCCAGCACAGAAACACCACACTCTGCTAACAGCGATCTCTGGAGAGGAATTCATAAGCTCATAGCAGTGCAGCATCCTACAGTAATTCCACACAAGGGGAACCCTTCAACAAAACCTCCTTGTTACTGACTAATACACTATACTACTGAGTAGTGAATTAGCCTAAGACAAGGCACACAGGAGAGCCCCAGCTGTTGGAAGCTGTTTTAAGATTACTCCAGTGCTACTCTTAAGTTACTGCATGTGCAAAACCAAATATTCAAGTATTTGCTCATTCTGGGGTGCATCTTTCAAAGGACATTCCATTTAATTTTCCTTTTCACTGAGACCAGCATTTAAGGGCTTTCTGTCAGCAAATAGCTGCAATATCACAGAGTACTTTCAGAGGAATCCAGAGGCTACCAACAGAGCTATCACAAATGTAATTTGTTTCTTTGGTGGGAACATTTCCATTTTCTGGGCTTTTCAGTTTTTCTGTTTGTTTGTATGGTGCGGTATGGCCAAGCAATGCCTGTTCCCTCTGGAGTCTGCAAGTGCAAGTTGGTATGGAAATGGAAATAGGAGCACAGCTGCTTTTACAATGTGTATGAGAAGCAAATAGGTGTCATTAATAGTTGGCTTTGTCCTGGCTGTTTTGGAATCTATTACTATTACCAGTCACTCATTTTCTTATCATTTAGTCACTACTGACTTGCTTGCAGGCCAGTGACAAAAAACTGAGTTTTCGTCCCTTAGCCCCAAGCTGCCTGGCTCTGTGTTACACAGGCAGATGAAATGACCAGTCACACTGACACGTTTCTGTGTGCTGCTCCTCAGCCTGAGGTTTGTTTCATGCATCACTCTTTGCTTTGACTGTGCTGTTCCTGCACACACCTCATTTTTTCCTAAAGTAAATACTGTTACTTTTCTCTTTAGTTGCCCGATTTGGGGAAATTGTCTTTTTTTGCCACCAGATGAACTAATTTCTTCTTTTTCTCCCCAGTAGCTTATTTTTAATTTGCTCTTTCTTCTTACAGTTGTTTTAATGTAGCTATATACTATTATATAATATATATATAACAAGTATAAAATTACTTTTCTGGACATAGCTATATGCTATCATCTGTTATATATATATATAAAAGAAGTATAAAATTGCTTTTTTTGATGCAGTTATATGCTATCACCTGTTTTATATATATATATAAAACAACTATAAAATTAATTTTTTCTGTGCTATTTCATCTCCAAAATATAATTTTTTTTCAGAAAATGAAAAAATGATTGACCAGTAATAGTAATAGAGTCTAAAACAGACCAGTAATAGACCAATAGTAGATTCTAAAACAGCCACGACAAAGCCAACTGAACACAACTATTAATGACACCTATTTGCTTCTCATACACATTGTAAAAGCAGCTGTGCTCCTATTTCCATTTCCATACCAACTTGCACTTGCAGACTCCAGAGGGAACAGGCATTGCTTGGCCATACCGCACCATACAAACAAACAGAAAAACTGAAAAGCCCAGAAAATGGAAATGTTCCCACCAAAGAAACAAATTACATTGGAAAAGCCTCGACCTTTATCAAGACACACAAACCTTAGTTCTGTGAACAGATCCTGCAGCAGTTTTCCACATTCATTACCAGCCATGCAAAGGCACCTGGCCAGGCCTGACAGATAAGTGCCAGAGCAAAGGGCCACTGCAAACAGCCCCAAATGGGAAATCTGATCTTTGCCATCTTAGCACACAGAGCTGCTCCAGCAGGGCTATCAGCAGCTCACAGCACCCAGCCTGGAGGATTCCAGGTGACAGCTGAGCAATCTGCTAAACACACATTCCACGTAATTGAACGTTAAGGGATAAGCTTAAGCCTCCCCCAGTGGGGTCCAAAAGCTGTCACCATGATATTTTCTGAAAAATCCCTTTGCCAGGATTTCTTCTCCTGGGAAGCCTCAGCTTCTCCCTGTTTTGCTGCTTTGGAATGTGATTTGGAGATTGTTTACCCAGCATGTGAATTGTTTTAATTTAATGACCAATCATGATCCAGCTGTGTCGAGGCTCTGAGGAGTCACAGGTTTTTATTATTCATTCTTGTGAAGCCTTCTGATGTTTCCTTTCTCTTTCTTCAGTATAGTTTTAGTATAGCATTCTATAATAACATAACATAACATAACATAACATAACATAACATAACATAACATAACATAACATAACATAACATAACATAACATAACATAACATATAACATAACATAACATAACATAACATAACATAACATAATAATAAATCAGCCTTCTGAGAACATGGAGTCAGATTCTCATCTCTCACCTCATCCTGGGGACCCTCACAAACACCACAAAAATCATTAAAGCCTGCCTCTTACAGAGTGTGGCCAGAACACATTTTACATGCAAATGCACACCCAAGCCCCCTGTAGCCACTATGCATGCAAAATGACTTGGACTTCTGCTTTCTGAAAGACTCCTTTTTTCTCATTTTTTGTGTATTTTACAGCGATATACTCTACCTGAAACAGAATTATGTACAGCACCCTCTGCCTGTGGACACCCCACACACAGGAAGGTGCTTGCACCATGCACTGCCAACATTCCCATGCCATCCATTCAACTCAAGGCACAGCACTCAGCATGGAAACATAATTAACTGGCACGTGTACATAGTTCAGCATTACAGGTGTCATAATAAAAATAGTGTATAAAGTCTTATACACTAAAAGGAGTTTTAGAGATGACTTTTAAAATACCAGGTAAGCTGACTTCAAGGAATCAGGGTCACAATTTAAAAATGCCTTTATTAAAGCTTATTCAATTCCAATAAAATGAAAAGCAGTTCTAAGCATATTACAAATACAAGTAGAATAAGTTAGGGGTGGTGGGCAGAGCAGGACAAAGAGATTATTAACTATGATTAAACTACTCTCTCTAAAAAAGCTGTTTTACATGTAAGTATTAAGTGCATTTTTTAATCCATTCTAGTTCAGGTCATTAACATCAGTGTCCATAAATCATAACATGTGCTTTGTTGGGTGATGTGGAAACTAGTTCCCCAGAGGTGCTGTGATTTCAGTGAAATGCCCTAGGACAGGCTGTGCTACAGCAATCTGAACTTGGGATTCTTACTCCTGAAAAAAAAGAATGGGGGAACGAACTTTTCTTTTGAGCATGTGAATAGACTACAGAACTACTAGAAAAGACTGCTGATTTGAGTAATGGGACAAAAGAAAAAGTCTCTAAGAAAGGATCCTGTAACTCCCAACTACAGGATCACACCTGGCAATGGGGAGAGACAGGGAGACTGACTCAGTGATCAGAATCCAATTTCATTGTGGGATACAAGTGCTTATATACTGTTTCAGGGAGACTAGTAATGTGTACTATAATGATTAGGTTAAAATCACATACACAAACATGCATATAACATCTCTTGCTTCCAGAGTTTAAAGGGATTTTCTTTTACTGGTAAACTCATTTGATTTAATTTTCTTGCAGTCTGGGTCTAATTCTCAAAGTTCCATTTGCTTTTGCCAAGGCATCCTGTTATCAAATCTCTGATGTTAACCAGGTCCAAAGTGCATCATCTGTCTTGTGTCCCCCAACATTCTAACACACACCTAAGTCAGCAAGGGCTCACTTCACTGCATCCCTGATTCCCTCAGGTTCATGGCCAGCACCTCCCACAGCTTCAGTCTGCAAAGACACAGAGAGCAATTCACACACAGGGAGCACATCTCTGGCTGCAGCTCCACTGAGACAGCTCTTACAGACCCAGGAGCACCGGTGTTTGAGCAAACAAAGACTTTAATGCAGCCCTGATTACAGAAACTGAGGATTAGGAAGACTCTGGTCATGCTTGAGCCGGTCCCTGGGATACAGCAAGGGTTCCTTTGATCCTTGGGACAGTGTATTTGCTTTTCAGTCAGACCTTTGACATCTCCCAACAGCCAGCAGCTCCTGGAGGGGGAATGTGAGAAGCTTCAGGACTCATTAGCAAAGTTCCATGCCTGCTCAGCCAGCCTAAGTGCAGCCTCAGGGGATGTCTGCTGCAGCCACAGATAGGGGGAATATAAAGATATCAAAGGTAAATTTAGACCACAGTTGGTACCAGGCTGCTCAGTTTAGCCACAAGAGCGCAGGGCTCGCCTAGCAGGGTCAGGCTTTTATTGGCAGGGCTTAGGCTCTCCTCAAATACACTGCCTCAATTCTTCCAATATTCTGTGTGGGAAGAATATTCCTCACAGAAACTAAACTGTTAAGTGGATTTGTATGCCTGCCTCCCACACAACTTGAACATGCAGGGGATTTCTCACCACACCCTGTCCTAGATATATACAGATTGGTGCATGAGCTAAATCACTGTTTCAGAGTCTCCTCTTTCTCTGAGACTGTTCTGAATTAAGGTTACCCAGTGCTGTCCCCTCACCCCCTACACTGACCAAGAGAAGGGAATTGATTCCGTGGTGGTGTCATGAGAAATCCAATACTAAAACAGTGGCTTTGAAATCCTCCACAAGTCAGCCAAGGTTAAATGGCACAAAGAATGCTGTAAAGCAACTGGAATACTCAAGTCATGGGAAAATAACTTAAATGTCACCAGGGCAGACCAGCTAGGATCAACTGAATTCCCCAACTGCTGTGGCTCATGCACCTGTGAAAATGGCTTTCTTGAGACCCACATTTACCGCAAGTCATTGTTTTGTTCTTTAAATATAAACAATGCATTTATTTAGCAAACTAATTTACTAATTTATGATTAGATAGTAGGTAGCAAAGGTTTTCTCGATTTGCAGCACTGGGATTACTACTACAGTTCTCGATCCTTGTTTTTTGTAGCATGTGTGCTGCCAACACACATCTGGCATATAAACTGCAGATGAACATTCACAGATGGCAGAAAATACTTCAGCAAATGGTTTGCCCAGATATAGATGGGGATGAAATTACTCAGAGTGCAATGCTGGCAAATTTTTGCAAGTATGTGAAGCTGTACATGAAATTTCTCTTCAAATAACTGCAAGGCTAATGCCTTTACCCAATGCTTAAAGAAACCTGCCTGGATTAAATCTGTATGACTTAAAATTTCATAAGGTATCTTGTCAATTCTTTGACTTCTTTTCTGCCTCTTCCAAGGTTGGAATTGAAGTGCTCAAGATGGTATTTCATGTTCAAACTCAGATGTTTATTATTTCTTATCCATATCACAGTCTTACAAGTTGTGAGTTCTTCACCATTCTGCTAACAAGCTACAAAATAGCTGACTGTCTTTCTCTACAAGGTCTTTTAAGGCTAAAATATCCAGTTAAGAAATGACACCTAAATTATTTCCACTTTTAACACAATAACTAATCCCTCAGGTCCCACAATGTGAACTTTTTTATCCAATTACAAAAAACTACCCAAACCCATGGGGAAGAAAGTGAAGAAGAAGGCCCAGCCTCCACCCTAAAACCTCCATCTTGCTTCATATATATTATCGTACTCTAAACCCTTAAACTCTAGGTTTTCCACCCTGTGATATCACACACTTCTATTCAAACTCCACACCCACAATCCCAGTTCTATCATTCCATTTGGAAGTTTCTCCACAGCCTCAGGTGAAATGCAGTGTTCTCCTGGGGGTCAATGCCTGGCAGCACAGAAAGCCCAAAACTCTGAGTATCCAGAGCTCCAGCAGTGTCTGGATATTAGACTTGCACAGACAGAGCCCTGAAGGAGGTGCCCATGACTTAGGAGCATTTCCTTGCCACTGCACACACACACACACCTGATCACAGGGAGAAGCTGAGGGAACAGCTCTGTTCAGATGCCCAAAGGTGGCTCTGCATTCCTCTACTCCATGCACATTATAATGCAGTTTGAACAGTGAGCCCCAAATGTTTAACCACATTTAAAACTACGGTAACACTAATTAAATATTTTCACCTGTGCTAGCATGTGTAACGGATGAGGAAAGCTGAAAGCACGTGGCTAAAACTAAATGTAAACATCAGTATCTTTATCAGAGAATAATCTTTGAGTTTACTGTTCACCATATGCTATATACCCTTGATTTCTTCTGTTCCTTCTCTTCTTACGAGAATAAAATAATTTTATTCCTCCTATTAAATTAACTCTCCGCTCTGCAGTGTCTCTAATCAAAATATATTTCACAGACAACAAAACCCAAAAAAAAGACCAAAAAACAAAAAAACAAAAAACAAACAAACAAAAAGAAAACCACCCCAAAATCAACAACAACAAAGAGCTGTGCCTGAGGTTCCAGGATTTTGTCCTTAATGAAAAGCCTTCCTGAAAGGGTGTTTGGTTCTTGAGGAGAAATGGCATCACTCCCATCTGGTTGCCATGCTGCAGCAGTTTGGCAGAAGGGATAACAGATGCTGAGACTCCAAACTGCTCCCACACTCTTTTCCCTGTCTCTGAAGGGAGCTGCATGGAGTCATCGCTGAGCTGTTAATGGGTGCAAGATGTGTATTTCTGCAACACTGAAGGCTGGGAGCATGTGCAGGAAGTGAGGGGTGGTGAGGCTTTTACAGCTAAAGGAACCACCTAAAACACTGTTAGTATTCAACTAATGTGTATTTTCCTCCCTTCTCTCACTAGTAAGGCATCTGCCTTCCCTCTCATCCTCTCAATGTGGCCATGAAATGGCTTGAAACTCAAAACAGACCAGGAAAGGCCTGTGGAATGAACCAGAATTGTTCCTGTACACTACTGGTCCCCTGGGAAAGGCTCCAGCACAACATCCCAACAACAAAACTGGCTAAATCACAGCCCAGAGCAACCAGGCAGCCTCATCACACAGGAACACACAACAAATGTGTGTGAGCTGAGACAGGTGTGGGGATTTCTCAGCCAACCAGATCATCATTAGGCATCCTAATCTAGGCTGGATCTTCTTCACAGCACCCTCTCATCACTGCCCAGCCCTGAGCTAAGGTCACAGTGAAGATGCAGACTGATATCTACACAGAAAGCTCAGAGATTTCCAACACCAGTGAAAAAGATGCAGAAGTGCTGGGGAAGGAGCGCAGCAGATCTGAATTTATGCCTGCTGGGGAACAACTAGAACAGTTGGGTTATACAAGGTATTGTTATCTGGATTTATGCAGGTAAAGCAAGTTAAAATCATCAATCCATCCATTCACAAAGAACTTTCAAAGGGTATTCCATGAGTTAGTGTCCAATTATGTTTTGCAAGAAAGAAAAACATTCAGGTATCTACTTGATAGATCTCATGCAGATAAGAATTGCATTGAATTCAAAATGAACAATTTAAGGAGATCTAAGGAGATATGAAACTATCAAATTAATTTCAGGGGGGAGAATCTTGCTGGAGTCCTTCAATGCATAGACTATTTAAACTGAAATTCATCTGACCCAAAATTAAGTGTTTCGTATGCAGAGCAATCCCATAGGAATGCCTTATGCATTTTGGGTTTAAGGGCAACACAAATAGAAGCAGTTCACTGAGGAGTTCATAAACTCTTGCTTCCAATAATAACAACTTCTCCAAATGAAAGTCTGTAGGCCCTAGAATAAAGTTATCCACAACACTTTCTCCAAGTAGTATTAAAAATCCAGTAAATTTAGCTGTTATTTCTGGGATCAAGAGGAAAAAAACCTCAGCTAATTATGCATATGAATAATTACATGAGTATGGGAAATTTTAGCATTAATCTGATTTATTTGCTTAAAGCAAATTAGAAATTAATATTGGATAGAAAAAACCCATGTTTTTCACTCATTATGCCAAATGTTCTGCAAAAGCTGATATGAGGTTCAAGTTGGTTTGACCATATGCAGCATATTTTGGACTAACTTGACCCATTTAGCTGCTTCCCTCTGGGTGGTGAGAGCCAAGAATGAATGAACTATTGTGCTGAAAACAGTGACAAGCTGTGCTCAAAAAAATAGTGTCAAGCTGTACTCAAACCCAACTCTCCTTGGTGATAAAATTAAGGGTGGATTTCCTCTATTTTTTCCCTGGGATTTCTCTGTGACGCTACTAGTGCAAGAACAGGAAAAAGAGTGATCTCAGCCCAAGTCATGCCTTGTGCACCCAAGGGTTCCTGGAGCTGCAAGCAGGCAGCGAGAAGTTAAAGCATCCCCAGTGCATGCCATGCAGCCGCTCACCCATGTTTCCTCCTCCCCAGCCTGACTGTGTTCCCAGCAAACAGATGTTGGCAAAGAATCCTGCAGGATTTGCTGCTGTTTCAGTCTGGGGATTGCATTTTTATTCCATGAACTCTCCTTCCTTGGCTCCAGCCAGACACTTCTGGCTCTTTCGTGCCTTCCAGTGCAGAGCACTTTCCATGACCCCCTTGGAGTCTGAGCCGCCTCACTGAGCCCCAGCTGCTGGGAGTGCTCTGCTCAGGAGAACATGTGCTGGGATAAACCTGCTCCACTGATTTTGTGGTGCCTTTGGTGTGGGTGTCAGGGCCAGCCTGTTGTGGATATCAGGGCCAGCCTTCTCCAGGCACCACCTTGGCAAGTGACAAAGCTCTGCACATCCCAGGGGTTGGAGTTGAGACAGAGACAATACAGAGCAACAAAACCAGGCTTCATACCTGGTTTTATTCTAGCATGCATGCTTTTTATACATTCTTATAAAACTCGTAAGTTACTCATTGGTCAGGAGAGACAAACAAAGTGCTCATTGAAACAGGCAGTTGCAGGTTTCTCTTATATATCTTTCTTTCTTTCTTGGTTTCTATGTCAATGACCTTGGTAGAGAATCCTTTCAGGGTAAACGTGGATCCTCTTATCAAACTCCTCTCTGGCTCACAGGAGTCACTGTAAAACCTCTTCCACACCCAGGAACCATCTCAGTATCTCATGGGAATGTTCCAGTTTATCCCCAGTTCCATGGGAATAAATCACACAGGACTCCATTTTCTTCATGGTGGAAAAGGCCATTCTTTATTCACTTAACTCCTTTTATACAGTGTTATAGACCTCGTGTGGGACTCCAATTGGCCAGGAGCTTTCTTGCCAATTACTTTGTTGGTTAGTAACAAGTTGTTATGATGTATGGATTGGTCACTCCAACTCTTGGTGTGAACATGCAGGGACAGTTTTTTGTGAGAGATCATTTTCATTTTTCTATCTAATGGTGAAAAAACAGTTCATACAGGTGCAAGTTGTTTTTTACCCAGGAATAAATGTAATGTTAATGAATTGTTCAAAAAGAAAAGAAAAAAGAAAACCTCTACTCCCAAAAATAAAAATAATTTTAAAAATAATAAAAATAAAAAATAATAAAACCCTTTACCTTTAAACAACTCATCTTTTAAACTATACCCCATAAATTAACATGACCCATAACCACACCTGTTAAAAAAGCTTATAAAAAATAAAAAAGAACTTCACAATTACAAATTTCCCCAAACAATTACTATTCACTAAAAAAACCACAAAAACCTTTTTTTCTTATAAAAAAGAAATAGGAATTTGCAAAATGCCAGCTTTGACAAGGCCAACCACTGATTCCAGGAGAGCAGGCCTGATTTTATGAAGCCTTTCTCTATGATTTTTCTACCTTACTGCAACACAGTTCAGCCAGGACTCTGACTTCCTGTGAGGCCAGCTCTGGGAAAAGGCTCAGCATCTGAACAGGGATGTGCTGCAGCTTCTCTGCCAAAACACCTCTTGCCATCCTCCACCAGCATGTCTAATAATACAGTACTCTTCTGCAGACACCACTCAGTCACCAACATTTCCAATAAACATGTGATATTACAGCCAAACCTACCACATCAATGATTTTCTTCATTTCTGTGAGCACGAGCTCACTTTGTAAGGCTTCAGTGATTCGTAGAAGAGCAAGAATTTTGTGAGTGCAGAAATTAACATTCATCCTCTGAGATGGGAGACAACCACAGTGTATTTCTACTGTGCAACTTTTCTCAATTCTTGCATTACAAGCTGATTATAAAGCCACTACAACATGTGAGAAACTCTTTCAAAACAGCAGATGTCTTCTTGTCAGCCAGAAGTCCATCTTGAGATTCTTAATATTTTACTGAATTATTGGAAAACGCCTCATATATATTTGTGGTAATATTTCCCAATGCTTGCATGCTTCTGACACACTTTGAACTTCAGAAACACTTAGCATATAAAGAAGAAATCCAGTCCTATTCCCCAGCTACCCTAGGCTGTCTGAAAATCTTAGTCACAGAAAACGCTTTCTGTCCAGGAGTGAATGACGTATCACATTTCTTTGAAAGTAGCACATAATCAAATTCTCCTCAGCAGCTGCAAATCCATTTCTGTTGAAACAACCAACTTTCCCTCTCGATTTTTTTCACTATAAATTTCCCAAGAGATGAGTAGATAACTGATACTCTGACTCTCTGTAAAGCAGCAGGAAAAATTTGACCAATTAATTACATTGGCTGCTCTGTACTGCTGTAATCTATTCCAAATGAAGAGATGCAGTCAGATTTCCCAGGAGTCAAAAGTATCCATGTTCAGGTTAATTCCTCATAATCCTCCAAGTATTACTCTCTGGTTTGCCCAAGCTCCTCCTTACAAATATGTGCCAGAAGCAGAGAAGCTCACAAATGCTGCCCACTACCTCCATCAAATCAGATTGACCCACTGACACCTACCATTACCATGTTTTAAGTCCAAATATTAAACTTGAAATGAAGAAACTTTACAAAAAGGTGTTAATGGACACTACAAAGGGATTTATCCAATTAGGTCACCCCTTCCAGTGCAATACTCCTGCAAAAGAACATTTAGAAATTCAGTCCTAGAGTGTGACCGTGTTCACAGGGGGTCTTGGATGAGGGAAGAGACGAGAATGTTGACTCCATGTTTCAGAAGGCTTGATTTATTATTTTATGATATATATATTACATTACAACTACACTAAAAAGAATAGAAGGAAAAGGTTCATCTCAGAAGGCTAGCTAAGCTAAGAATAGAAAGGAATGAATAACAAAAATCTGTGGCTCAGACAGAGAGAGAGAGCCAGCTCTGCCATGAGTGGTCACTAATTCTAAACATCTACACGAGACCAATCACAGGTCCACCAGTTGCATTCCACAGCAGCAGATAACCATTGTTTACATTTTGTTTCTGAGGCCTCTCAGCTTCTCAGAAGGGAAAAAATCCTAAGAAAGAATTTTCATAAAAAGATGTCTACGACACTAGAGAATTCCTTCAACACTGAAGAAACCCTGCAAGAAATACCATGTAGTGTAGCACATGGAAAAGGCATCCTGTCAGGGAAGACAGCTCTGGTGATGTGACTTGGTGCTGGTTTTGGAGCAGTCATTAACAGTGAGAACTGAGGGACTGAGATGGAGCCAAACCAGTCCTTCCCAGCTTTTTCCAGGAAGGCTTTTGGCCAGGAGACACCCAGGAAACCCTGAGTGTGAGCACTGAGATCCAGGGGGGAGGGTGGAGGTTTCCACAGGGATTGCAGAGACTCACATTTGGGAGAGTTGGGAGAAGTGACTTTCACTTTCAGTGAGTGAACTCCTTCTCAAAGGTGAAAGAAAGGGATTCCTGAAGAATTCCACAGTCCAGGACACCTCCAAGGGAGCTAAATATTATCCTCTCATTCACAAAAAGGGTGCAAAGGAAGATCCTGGTAATTATAGACCAGTCAGCCTGACCTCAGTACCTGGCAAAATAATGGAACAGTTTATATTAAGTGCCATCACAAAGAATTTACAGGATGGCCAGGGTATCAGACCCAATGAGCATGGATTTAGGAGGGGTAGGTCATGTTTAACCAATCTGGTCACCTTTTACGACCAGGTAACCCACCTAGTGGATGCAGGAAAGGCTGTAGATGTTGTTTATTTGGATTTCAGCAAGGCCTTTGACACTGTCTCCCACAGCATACTCCTAGACAAGCTGGCAGCCCGTGGCTTGGACAGGAGCACTCTGTGCTGGGTTAGGAACTGGCTGCATGGCAGGGCCCAGAGAGTGGTGGTGAATGGTGCTGCATCCAGCTGGCGGCCAGTCACCAGTGGTGTCCCTCAGGGGTCTGTGCTGGGGCCAGTTCTGTTTAATATTTTTATCAATGACATGGATGAGGGTTTAGAGTCTTTCATTAGCAAATTTGCAGATGACACTAAGCTGGGAGCATGTGTCGATCTATTAGGGGGACAGAGGGCTTTGCAGAGGGACTTGGAACGGTTGGATGGATGGGCAGAATCTAATGGGATGAAGTTCACCTGGGGGTGCTGGTTGACAGTCGGCTGAACATGAGCCAGCAGAGTGCCCAGGTGGCCAAGAAGGCCAATGGCATCCTGGCCAGTATCAGGAATGGTGTGGCCAGCAGGAGCAGGGAGGTCATTCTTCCCCTGTACTCGGCACTGGTGAGGCCTCACCTTGAGTATTGTGTCCAATTCTGGGCCCCTCAGTTTAGGAGGGATGTTGAGATGCTTGAGCATGTCCAAAGAAGAGCAACGAGGCTGGTGAGGGGCTTGGAACACAAGCCGTGTGAAGAACGACTGAGGGAGCTGGGGTTGTTCAGCCTGCAGAAAAGGAGACTCAGAGGTGACCTTATCACTCTCTTCAACTTCCTGAAGGGTGGCTGTGGTGAGCTGGGGTCGGTCTCTTTCTCCGGGCAACAACAGACAGAACAAGAGGACACAGCCTCAAACTGCGCCAAGGGAGATACAGGCTAGAATTAAGGAGGAAGTTTTTCACAGAAAGAGTGATCAAATACTGGAATCATCTACCCAGGGAGGTGGTGGAGTCACCATCCCTCGATGTGTTTAAAAAAAGACTGGATCTGGCACTTGGTGCCATGATCTAGTTGAGGAGTTAGAACATGGGTTGGACTCGATGATCTTAAAGGTCTCTTCCAACCTAGAAATTCTGTGATTCTGTGATTCTCTCCCTGTGCTAATGTGATGTGGGAGCCTGGCCATGTTAAACCATACATGCCATGTATGCACATATATCTATGTACACTCCAAAAAGCACAAGATATTTTGTACACAAAGCTTTCCAGCACTTTTAGTGTACTTACATGCATCAATTAAACATAAAACATTCTGATTTAATTGTTTAGCGGGTAAGATTCCAGTGCCTTAGCCACTTACTGCAGTTTATTAACTGCACCTTTTCTTCCCCTTTCTTGAAAGTCTATATAATTATGGGTTTTCATTACACTATCAATACTATTTCCTCAACCTGTAGGTCTTGCCATGAAACATTTCCCTTCAATCTTCTTACCTCTTCATTATAGTATCATTTCAAAAATCAAAGTTAGGAGTAGAAACACAGATTTATACAATTTTATTTTTGGATGGCAAAAAAAAAAGAATGTTTGTAAAATATTAAGGGAAGCAAACAGATGGAGGAAAAACAAAAAAAATTAGTCCAAAGAATGCATCATTTTACAAAGTATTTCTTATATTTGTTCTGCAAACAACCTTAGGTTTGCCTTATGTACATTGTTATGTTACTGTATCACCAAAAGCATTCACAACCCTATTATGAAATGTCACAGACATTTCTTTTATGAAAAATCCTCTCTCAGGATTTTTCCTGCTGTAGCTGAGAAGTTCAGAACCAGACATAAACAATAGGTTATCTGCTGCTGTGGAATGCAATGGGTCAGTCTGGATTGAGCCATCTTGAATGTTTAGAAATAATGGTCAATCCAGAACTGAGAGCTCTCTCAGACTGTGTCCGAGAGAGCAGGGTTTGTTATCATTCTTTACTTTTCTATTCTTAGGTTAGGTAGCAGGTTCTGGAAACTCTCCTTTCCTTTTCTTTTAGTATAGTTTTAATAGATGTATATATCATAAAATAATAAATCAAGCCTTCTGATCATGGAGTCAGATCTACATCTCTTCCTTCATCCCAAGAACCCTTGTGACCACCTAATGCAACAAGGAATATTGCAGTTTGTCTTGATAATTGTAACCTCAATTAGCACATTAATACAGCTAACAGTAAACCCAAAACTTGATCAAACTAAAGGAACTGCAAACAAACTGTTTTGCGGTACAGCCTGAAGGTCTTGCAACAGGGAAGAGCTACAGAATCATGAGGCACTGCAGCTTCTTGCAGCCCTGTTATGAAAATGCTCCACCAAAAGGTTACTGCTCACAGTTGTATTTATTTCGTTTGCTTCCTGTCTTGGTACCTGACATCACTGTATTAGTTTTCAACCCAGAACTCCAGGAAATATCTCCAAGTTACCTTTTTTCACAGAAATAGAATTATCACTCTTTTTGTTCAAAAAGCTGTGTGGTGCCAGTGCTGAAGAGAGATTTGGGATGTAAGAAACCTCTAAAAGCTCCAAATACATAAGACCTTTACACTCAGCTACTAATTGAAAAAAAAGTGTGAATGCAGATTTAACTTTTTTGCTTTTCACAAATTTTGACATGGGGCTAAGCTGGTTTAGCAAGTACTCCTCAATATTCTGAATTTAGATTCCAAGGACAAGAAGGCATCACCCACAGCAGGTGCAATCTGCCCACCTGAATCTTCCTATGCTGCCAGCTGGTTCTGGCATTTTTCACCATCTCTGGACTTGGAGTTATCATAGTGTATTTTTACTCCTGAGAATAGCGAAGATTAATAGGGCTCAGTCTTTTCTTTCATCACTTCATCTGTGTCCTCACAGCTTTGAGCTCATTGTTGAAACTCTTACAAAATTACTGCAATTTTGCTCAGAAAAATCTTTAGGTAGAATAAACATCCAACCCTGAAAAAGCACCATTTGATCTTATGGCATGCTACTGGTATGCATGGAAGCTTTATGTCCATGAACTTTTCCCAAAACTCCCCCTTACCAGTGCCAGTTTTAAAAAAGGAAGCTGGGGCAGTTAATTTTGGAGCGGGCATGCAGAGAGATCCAGCAGCGGCAGAAATCCAGCCATGACCACCTGTATCTCAGCTTGCTGCCTTCACCCCAACACTGCAGCAAGATCTCTGCACAGGACTCCAGCTGCGGGCAGCACATTTGAGGAGCAATGTTGGCTAAATCTGTACCAAGTGGCACTGCCAGCCAGCAAGGCTCTGGCACTCAGCAATACCTTGGCTTTGTCAGCAGCCCTGTTCATTTCAGCCCTAAGCTTGTAAAATAAGAGAATAAGCACAGGATTCACCATCTGGCCCTCTGTGGATATCCAAAAAGCCATAAAGCTGCTGTTCCTGAGGAAAATTTTATTTTATGACTTGTTAAGACATCAGATCTCCAGCACATCATTTGCACTAATGCTCATTAAATTTAATATTTAACCTGGCTGGCTAATTATGATGCCACTACTTTTTCTTGTCAAAAATGAATCCAACCCCCTTTTTAGCTTGCTCAGTCCTCATCCCCCAGGCTAAATATTCTTACTTGCAAGCATTATTACCTTAGAGGAGAACAAGCATGCACAACAAAACCTGACTATGGAATTATATTTCAGAAAAAAGCCCTACAAAAGCCATGAGGGGAACAGGTTTAATGTAAGGGGCCAGGGAAGCAGTGAACTTTCTGTATAAACATCTGATAACAGGGTTTGCAAGTTCAACACCTGCAGCATACCTGGGCTTTAATCTGGCTTCAGCTGACTAGGCAATTAAGAACTGGGAAACACCTTTAGAGAAGCGGCTGAAACAAAGCCACTTGAATGGCTGCACCTCCCACATCTCTTTTTTAACTACCTATTCCTTAGAGACTGGCAATTAATTGTTCTTTTCATCCATCCACTCTATCCTGGCCACCTGCCTTGACAGGCTGCTGCAGCAGAGGCAGCATTTTTTATGTTCCCACTCACTTGCCCCATTTCCACTTTGAATGGCCTTGTCTGCAGCTACCACATCCATCTGCAGCTTCCATTTCCACTGAATAAGGGATGGCTAAGACAGGAAGATGCTGGTTTATTCCCTTTCTTACCTCTCCTTTGAGCACAGCCTCTATCTCCAGCTGTAAAAGCCATTATCTTTATCTGCACCAAGCATGTTGTGCCCGAGCCCCTTTTTGAAGGAAGTGGGTGACTGATTTCCTGCTACATGAAACCTCAAGAAAGGTCAGGATGAAAGTTTTCTCAGGAAAATAACCCTAAGAATGTTCATTAGTCATTTAATTTCCATTTAGTAAGAGCTCTTTCAAAACTGAGTATACAAGTAACAGGGGCTTTTCCATCTCCCACTACAGTTGACACACACAAGTGTAGAGCCACACTTTTCTGCTCAGAAAAAGCTTAGAAGAAGCTAATTCCTTGCTCCTTCCCAAGGATAGGCACTGTCCTATGGGTCAGCACCAAAACCAAACTGAACCTACCTAAACCTTCACCCAATTTCTGTGTCCTTTGAACTGGAGGTGGAAATAAAACATACTGTCATATGATTTTCCAGCTCCATGAGCTCTACTCAACCTTCTTTTCACTTTCTTTCAAGTCAGTCAATTTTCAACAGCATCCTGTTGTCCAGCTTAGTAGCAGTAAGAAATTGATACTTCTCATCTGGTTTTTAAGTACTTGGTCTTCACTAAATCTCTGGCAGCCAGTGATTAGGAATGGCTCAATACAGTTACCATGATCTAGTCCATATTCCAAAGTGAGTCCATGAGAAGGGAAACATCAGATAATCAAAATATCAACTTCAATTTCATCACTAGTTTGTTCCCATCACCATAGGCATACTAAGAATGTGAGCATGAAATTTTTGGGCAAGGGTACCATGGAGAAAATCAGCAAGGCTGAACCCCATAGAGAGCTCAAGAAAGCATAAGATTTTAACTTCATTGCAATGCTTGATGTGCTTTATGTCATACATCTTCAACTGCTCAAAATTGCTATTTAGCAGTAGTCAGTGAGATTGTTCTTAAAAATATTGTCAGGGTCTGAGAAGAAAAGGCTGGTGACAGCAGAAGGGATGTCTGTGTAACATTTGCTCATTGTGAAGCATTGCCTGGGGAGTTAGAGTCTAAAAATATGAAAGGTCCAAAGGCCTGACTCCTTCACAATTTATTTTTAAAACTCAGTTTCTGCCCCAATCCTTCAGCTTCCACTGTACAACTGGAGTCATTCAAAAATGAGTAATTTGAGCAAATCCCACAGGAACATTAGAAATACTGATATTTGTTCCCTTTGTCTGACAAGAACACAAACCAGAGCTGTGACCTAACCTGGCCTTCTTGCTTCAGGAAGTGCAAACAGACTCACTAAAAACACAAATTTTCTCTCCATCACTTTCTCACAGAGGACACAGTCCATTGGAGAGGATGAGTTAATTTGGCTAGGTCTTCATGACAAAAGAGTCAAGGTCACTTCATCCCACACAGATGCTACAGAAAATATCTGGCAGCCCATGATTTCTGATATTTGAAACAGCACTCTTATTCTGCCCATGTGGACAGTTGCACTGCATTTTTTTGCCAAGGCCTGAATTTGGCTGTGCACACACCAAGAAGCAGCAGCCAGCATGGGAGGTACAGCAGCAGAGTTCCTTCCATCAATATCTGCTTTACCCACTCTGAGCAGACCTTCCCCACCTCATCCCCTGCCTGGAAACATTCTCCATTTGTTCAAGATATCCTCATATTAAAGCACCACTCCTTCTCTGGATTGAGGGATGTGGGACTCCAGGCAGCTCTCTAAATGCAGTTTATTCCATCCAAGATGTCACAGCAGTCCAGGGTGGTGGGTGACAGAGCTGTGCCCACAGCTGTCAGCTCCAGCTGCAGGCAGGCCTGGAGACCCTTTGGGTTTGGTTACAGTGCATTATAGACTTTTCTTTGCTGAGCATCTTAGTACAGCAGAACCAATCTATACCTTAACTATTATCTATAGCCCATCATAACTACTATAATTACCAGATTCATGTTACTATGCTCCAATCACTAGAAGTTAGTACATTACAGTTTAAGCCAGAAGTTGTTTTTCAGTTTTCTTGCAGTGGAAAATTCTGAGACCTTTTTTCTACTTGCCACATTTGCTGACTTGTTTGCCTGTGCTATCTTTCTGCTTGGTAAAAACATCTTCTTGTTTGGGGTGGGTTTATCCTTTGCTCTAAGCCATAAAAACCCCTTCTAACTCACACACCCTTTGCCTCCTTGGTTAGCCAGTAAGACTGGCTCAGCAATTCTTTTCTTCTCTATCAAAACTTGCTTCCATCTCTATTCCTTGTGGTGGTGTTCGCAGGGGTCCCAGGACGAGGGAGGAGCTGAGAATGTTGACTCCATGTTTCAGAAGGCTGATTTATTATCTTATGATATATATATTTTATTAAAAGAAAATGGTATACTAAAACTCGACTAAAAGAATAGAACAAAGGATTTAATCAGAAGAGAGACAGCTGGACTGTGATTGGCCATTAATTAAAAACAACAGCATGAGACCAATCAAAGATGCACCTGTTGCATTCCACAGCAGCAGATAATTACTTTTACATTTTGTTTCTGAGGTCTCTCAGCTTCTCAGGAGAAAAATCCTAGCAAAAAGATTTTTCATAAAATATGTCTGTGACAATTCCTTCTTCAGATTCTTCATTCAAAAATCTTTCTGCCAAGCACACATATGTGTGAGACTTTCTTGTCAAACTTTCATCCTTCCCAACACTGGATAACTGGCTGAGCTGAGGCAAGGAAAGGCCACCAGAGCCAAAAGGAGGTCACTGATTTTACAGCTCTGCTCCCCATTGCAAACCACTCTGCCACTGAATTCTGAGTGACTTCTTTAAATCAACCTATTTTTTTTAACCATTCACTCTATATTAAACTTATACAGAAATATCCATCCATACCCCACAAGTCATTAAATGGAAAAGCAAAGAACAAATTATCTATTTACAATTCACAGACAATTAAATGTATTCAGCATTGGGGATCATGTTTTACTACAAGGTGGCAACTGAACTTTCAATTCAAATTCTGAGTTTTCTGTTATTAAGAACACAACCAGTGGAAAAAAGGTAATTATGTAATCCTAGGAGCAGCAGAAACCTTCCTGTTCAACTGAGAGCAGTGATACACAAGAAAGTAAAATGTTGTCTATACTGGTAACACAGTGGAATCATTTTTTGTTAATATATCTAAGTCTACGCAAAATGTTTTAATTTAGAATTGCAACCAGATGGTAAGCTCATACCTGATTTAAAATATATTGAATTTTAAAAAGTAAAAGCACTCAAATGAAGCCTGAAGTCAAGGAATGCTGCATTTTAAACCTTCAGCACCATTAAAAAATATGCAGGTTTTTTTTCCAGTAAATGTCAATTTGTAGCTCCCCTTTCTTCTTCTATCAAATGGAAACAATCTCAGAGGAAGAAGACTATTTAAAAGATGTGAAATATTATTTTTGTAAGTGCTTTCCATGGTGTCATGTCACAGAGGTTTCTATGCAACCTTTCTATTTCCAGAACTAGTTTAGAAGTAAGAAAACTACACTGCATATTTTGATAGCAATTTTAAATGGATAACTAACTCAAAAAGCAACCTTTGACTAAAGAAAAGGCCTCTAAAGGCCTTTTTTTACTGCATCCTTCTCTTTAGAATAATATTGATTTCTGGAAACTGAGTCCTCATTCAGCACAAGCATCCCCTGCTCTCATCCCAGTGTTAACCCCAAAATGAGCCTATGGCAACCTGTCAGATTCCTTTACAGAATAGAAGGCTCATTTCTGTTTAGCTGCTCTTCAATCCTCACCAAGCAAGAATATCAAATTCCACTTCTACATAAGCTTGTATTAAATGTCCTTTTTGTTGTTTCCATTCCTGGATACATCACAATGCAGTTTCGGACAATGTAATTAATTATACAAAAAAAAAAAAAAAACCAACCAAACAACAACAACAACAAACCCCAACAAAACAAAAAAAACCCAGGAAGGTAGCAAGAGACGTGCCTTCATTTTATCAGTCAACCACATTTGCTGAAAGACATAAAGCATTTTCTCTCTAAAAGCCTCTCTCTGGGTGGCCTCTGCCATAAGAAATAAAGGGACATTGACTCTGTGTAATAGTTTGCTCAGGTACCTATCAAATCCAAGGGTGGACATTAAATGGTTCCCTTAGCAACAACCCTTATCAGCATTCTTTGAATAAAAGAAGATATTTTTTATCCTGTAGAAAATTTCCTTCTGCTTAACAACAGCAGACAGAACCATGTTTTGAAATTCCTGTTATACACAGCATTCTCTCTTTTTTTTATTGCAGGTTAATTACATTAGGAAAGTAATGGTAGAGTTCAAGTACTCTGCAAGCAAAGATAAAAACTCAGCTACAGGACCCTTGCAGGACTACAGGTCCCATTTGTGGGGAGGCCTCAGGCCACAGCATTTCAGTCCCCACTGTTCAGCACAGCCCCACAGCAGCCTGCCAGGGTCACCCACACAGATAAAGAACAGAAGAGTAGAGGCAGGAATTATTATGTGGAAGGAGGGAACCTTCCATGCTGGTTTGTTGGAGACACTACAGTGTCAAACTGCACTTTAATTATTTCTGCCTGGTGTAGAAAAGCTTTGCATCATAGTGAAAGGCCAGAATTCACATCAAACAGAAATGTAGATTTCAAATCAAGACAGCAAGCACGTTGGCTTCTGTGAGTTGACTCAATTCCCCTCTACACACACATGCAGGACATCAATCAGGCACAGACATCCAGAGATCCAGAGCTCAAACAGAAGTACCAGTCTCTCAGCTGTATAAAAAGGCTGGTTTTGGCAAAAGGCATCAAAAAGAAGGTCTTGTAGTGTGGGAAAAGGATTTGTAGAGAATTCTCAAGGACAGGCAGTTGGTTGGTTTCACCAATTTGTAGGACAATGCCCTTTTCTGACCCAGAGAAGGGGCAACTGAGAGGTGTTTTAAACACTTTTATTCTGTTTTCAGTCTCCTGTGAAGGGTGAGACAATACAGATGTTATAATTCACACCATCACAATCAGAAGCCAACTATTTCTTAATTGCAATACATTATAAGTGTTTCTTAGTTTATCAACTTTAACCACACCATGCTGCAAATACTTTAAAGCCAGTCATCTAAAATTGCCTCTCATGAGTAACGCAATGCATCTTCCATAGTTCTATTTCTCTGAAGTACCTAGCCCTATTTATAAAGCCATCCTTTAAAACTTGTTTCTAGTTCTATTTCTCTTGACAATATCTGCCTTATTCTATAGTATTTCCAAGACAACATTTATTACCTCAAAGTTTACATATAGATACATACTATATAAACCTTCTATTGAGATTTTAGAATTCTCTACAAATCCATTTCCCACATTGTAGTACAGCAGAGCTCCTCAGAAATGGGAATTCAAGCACAGGCAAGTACCACAGCAGTTTTTCCTGCCAGCTCAAGCAGGATTGAGTGCTCATAAACACGGGCAGCCAGTCCTTTCATTCCATCACATAAACCACTAGAATTAGGTCATTGCTGATGGAGACTTGTCTAACCTGTCCTCAAAAATACCCATGAGAGATCCTACAGCTTCCTTGAGCAAGACACTTCCTTGTGTCTTTCTCCTAGAGTGAGGGATCATCTTCCATAAAGTTTTAAGCTCCCCTTACATAAATCCTGTACAGGATTACTACTTGACCTAGCTACCCCAAAATTGACTTCTTCATAAATTTTGTAGCATACATCACTTATCTAGTTTCAAAGCCTGGCCTTTTCCACATTAAAAAAAGGTCTAACATACTTAATTAAACTAATCTGAAAATATGCTCACTGCAAACATGACAGAGAGCAACATCCCTAATTTCCCAGCCTCAGCTGCTTCCAAAACCACAAGCATGCCCCAAAACTTGGCAAAGAATCCTGGCATTTCCAGTGCCTTAGCCATCTACAGGGAATATTCACTGGCTGAAAATAGAAAAGAAAATGCCCAGAGTGACCTAGTGAGCATTTAAGAGATCTGGTAGCATTGCTCTAGCTATTGGCATGTTTTCCTTCACACAAGCCTTGAAAACACAATCTGAAAGTCTCTGTGCACATCTTTAGACTTCTCCACATTTAAATGCTCAAGAAGTGAGCATTTAAAGAAGTGCAAGTCAAAAATCTGAGCTAAAGGGACTTGATGCTGGTGGCAACCAGAGGATTCTGCACCTGAAGAACACAAAGAAGGTGTAAGGTACTTACAGTCACTTTTCCTTTTTCTTTTTGTAAGAAAACTGAGGCAAATTTGCATCTTGAAACACCTGGAATTTCTCCTGACCATGCAGTGAAAGAGCTGCTTAAAGCTTCAGCCTGAACAACAGATATAGATCTAACAGATGCAGATGGAAATTAACATTTAATTGTAAAGGTATTTAGTCACTTTCTTTTTTAGGTAGCCTTTCACCAAGTGCAGAGCTTAACAAGCTTATCTATAGAAAAGGTGCCAAACTTACTCAGGTATTGCAGCAATTATTTATCTTTCAATGGATGTAAAATAAACCAATTAACTTAGGCCTTGTTTAATTATTGTATTTGCATAAAAATCCAATGGGTTTGAGGGAAGTCTGTATTATATTTACCATTTCCAAAGAAAAAATTCTTGGAGTATAGTCTGATTTTAAGACAAATTCCTTGCAGGATGCTGAATAAGGCACATTATTGGTGTTTATCAAGTTTCCATTGAAGTTCAATTAGAATAGTGTGGATAAATATGTCCATTCACCAACTGTTAATCTATGTGCAAAACAAATGCAATTATAAAATATTAAATCCTTATATAAATCTAATCCAAAATATCTGCTTTAGGAATTCTATTTTTCATTAGGAAAAAATAGCACTAGAAAAGATGTTATTTCTGCGCGGGTATGTAATGAAAACAAAATTCCCTACAAAACTTCATGCTTCTTTACATGCATTGATTTTATTAGACCCCTTGGCTTTAAGAAAAATGCATTAGTAGGAATTAAATTTGCTTCACTTACAGTATAATTGATTTCAGAAAGCTATTGAATTTTGTTTTATATACTCTGACTTGTAGATAAATTAGTCCAAACTTTCAAAAACTGTGCAAATCACCACTCTGGCAGTAGTGGGGGCTCAGCAGAGCACAGGTAGTGCCAGGTCAATACAGAACTGCACTATTTACATGAAAATCAAAACCCATGAAGCCCTGTTTCCTTCAGATCTCAGCAGAGTAGATTTCTTAATAAGTTAGATATACCTTCCTAAATGCAGGTTGAAAACTCTCTCCCTGGCCAAACCTAATGGTTCTAAAACTTAGTAAATGACTTGGACAGAGAGCATCTTGTTTTGTCAGGATGAAAAGCACAGAAGAAGCTTCTCTACGAAACCTGTCAGTCTGTTTCACTGTGAAGGTTAAACTAACCCTTCATGGGCACCTCAAAAAATAAGCTACACATGTAGTCTGCCTTGCACATTTTGCATATATTTTAATTACCTCTTAATTTGCTCCAAATATTAAAGGCTAGTAACTTACTGTAAAAAAAAAAAAAAATCACTGCACATATGAATTTTCAACTCTAATTTGCCCTATAATTTAATAGCAATGGAAAACAGAAATTAAAATGTTCAATTTGCTACAGTATTTCAGCTGTAGTATATAAAGAGACAAGAAAAACCACTCAGATTTCCATAACTACTTGCCAGTTCAGAAATATTATATTCCAGCTGAATAGGAGCTACAAAACCCCCATAAGTGAATGCATGCACTCCATGTATTGCAGGCTGATATTTAATGTCTTTAATGTGAAATTTGGAACCCACACCTAACAGCGGTTGTCATTCAGTGATAATTTCTTAAACAAAAACACATCCCACTCAGTCACACAAACATTTCAAGTTTTCTTTTAAACTAAGCCCCTTTCTGATTCCCAATTAAAGTCTCCCAGCACCAGTCCTGCATGTCTCAATTTCTGGGAAACATTGAAAACATGTATGAGTGATCTACACTGTGCTGTTCACCATCAGCTAATTGTTTTCAAATTATCTTTTCTTGCTTTCTTTCAAGACCTGCAACCCAGAGAATTTTTTTTTTCAGTTTATATAACATGCCCAGCAAATAATTCTCATTCTTTATATACTCAATTTTCAGTCAAAATCAACCTATTTCAGTTAATCTGTTCTTAGTATGAGCTGAAAATGAAATTTTAACGAATTTTCTCTTTGCCTTATGCATTTTTTCCTATATGCTGTTGCTGAAAATCCTGAGGTACATTAACATCTTGCTTACATGCAAAAATCACTCTTAGCCTTAGAATTTGTACTTATTCTAAAGCATCAAAAAGTTACAGCCACTCCATCAGAAGCCTTATGTTTAAATTCTTCAATTTAGGGGCAGTAAATTTGAGATACAGAGGCATCATTGTGCTTTCCTGGAAAGTACTACACGCTGAATTTATCTACAGATACATGAGAACACTATAGGAAGAAAAAAAGGAAAAAAAAAATCACACAGAAAAACACTCTGACCCCCAACACTTAGACAGAAATGGGATGTCTGTTTTCCTTATTTTCACATGATAATTGAATTATTAGACCTGTCCCCATGGAGGGACATCAAGGACCCACAGCGGGGCAGTCTGTGCCTCTGGGAGCTCACCAGTGGGAAGGTGCCACTCCAACAAATGTGTTCCTACACTGTTTTTACAAGGAATTTATCACAGGGAGTTTACAGCATTCATTTTAATGTTCCCTGGTTAGCAGCAGCAGGACGTCACTGCTATCATGGCTATTCCATTTCTCCAGATATTTCACTCTTGCTGAGATTTACATGCATTGGAAAACAATAGCTTCATTGAGTAAACTCCATTACTGTTGCAGGCAATATGCAGTGTGTTCCAACCATCATATTTATATGGAAATTAGGCTTTGTTTCAAAAAGGCATGTTTCCATAAGCTCCAGTTGCTGTCCACTGAACCTAGGCATTTCCCTCAAAATCAATGCATTTAAATTCCAGATAATATTTTCGGCTTTTGCTATTCCTCACAAGTTGTTTGACAAAAGCAGGGGCTGCTCAAGGGTTCCAGACTGACCTTTTCCCTGGAAACAAATGGAAGCAAATGGAGTATTTTTTGATTTTGCATGGGCCAACATTCCACTAATTTGATAAATAGTAGATATATTGATCAGAGTAGCTGTGTCACAGCAGCTGCTTGGCAGAGATTCTCAGCCAAGTGTCTCAGTAGGAGGAAACATAAACTCTTGTTCTGGTCAGCAGCTTCCTGCTTTGGGGACCTACATGAGGTCATGGAGAGGATTCTGACATTCACTACAGCAACAAAAAACCCAAGAAAGCACTTATATTAGCAGTATTTTACAATTACAAACTATTTTGTGTATCACGCTCAGGGAAATTTTAATGTTCAAGTAGAAATTATATTGTGCTTTGAGCCTCACTGAAATGACTTCCTGGATTCCTGCCATCTTTGTCATTCCTTTCAAAAAGTCCCAAGTTGTCACCATTTTCTACATACATGGAGGAACCACCTACATTGGAGAGAAGTTTTAAAATTCAATTTTTTATGTTTTCCAACATGCTAAACTTCCCAGGATATGTACTGGACATAGAAGTGCCATGTGGCTTGAGCAAATAAATGACACAACGCACTTGCCACAATGCATATGCAAATTAAAATAATGGCATTTATGTATTTAGGCTGGAGAGAAACAATGGAAGAATATTATAATAGGCAGATTTACAGCAGATTTTAATTATAGCAAGAGACACAAGCTAGAAATGCACACACAGCAGTGATAAAGGCTCTTAAGCAGTGGGACAGCCCTTCCCTGCGCTGACCCACAAATTCCATTCTAGTGAGTGCCAGGGCAGCAGGAATCTCCACAAAAGGAGAAAATTTGCTCACCCAGGAAAATGGAAATCAAAGGGAAGAACAACAATTGAAGGAACCAGAATTTAGGAGATGTGCATCCAGAAAAAGTCTGAAGTCAATTAACTGCAAGAGTGGCTCTGGCAGGAGAACATGGCAAGATACTCAAGGCCAGGACAGAAGACTGAGTTTCTAGAAAAAGGTGGAAAGGTAGGAAAAATCCTGGCATAAAGCCAAAGAAACCATTGAGTGGGGCTGAGAGCAGATGTCTAGAATTGGGATGGAGTATAAGGCAGGAGACTAGTTTAAGGCTCAAAACAGCATGAGGGAAGAAGTAAGATTGAATGCAAAAATAAAGGTCCTGACCAGACAGAAATAGGAGTTAACCTTGAGATGTATCACCACTGCTCAGTGGTAGCTGCTCCAAAATTCAGCTTTTCCACCAAGGAAGGTTTAAGTCGGGGCACACAGCTATTCTCCACGTGTGGACCTTGCCCAGCCACTCTGAAAACAACAGGCTCCTCTTTTGTAATTTTCAACCACTGATTTCTTGTGACAGCAGGGGGCAAGGAGCAGCAGGGAGAGAAATCAATGAACAGTTTTTCTTGTGATAATCTCCAGGTCTTTGGTGTCTTCACACAGCTCAGCTACCAGCTGGAGCATATACTGTAGCTACTACTTGAGTTTCTTGTTAAACTACTCAGAGAGACCATTCAACTACTTTGCACCAAAATACCCCAAAATCTTGATTTTATGAAGGGCTGCATAAAACCCAGCTAAAGCAATCTTGTACTTTAGAACAGGGAGATTATTTTGTTCTCAGGTCAGTGCCATTAGTCTGCTGGCTCTAACAAGAAAACACACTTCAAATCACAAGCAAACCACTGAAGAATAATCAGATGGTGGGGAAGGGAACGCCTTTATATTTCTACCATTTTCATATGCTTTTTGTTCTGCCTAAGTCCTTTTGGTGACACTGACTTTCAGTGGCCTTTCCAGAAGACAGCAGCCACTGGCCAGTGACCCAACACTATCAAGCATATAAATATTAACATTCAGCTAATTCTACTTTTCAAGAAGACACCCTATCTTTTTAGAAGCAAAAAGCTCATAACTACCAGAACACAAACCCTTCATTATTCCAGAAATTGATGCTTCATTACAGTAAACTTGTTTCATGCTTTAATAGTTTAAAGAAATACATTATGAAAGGGCAAGAAAGTATGCACATCATAGTTTAAAACACTTCAACAAGCCTAATCCATCGGGTAGAAGCAATGAATTTTTCTTCAGAGTGACTCAGGTTTTTAAGAGAAAGAGAGGAATCTTGCTGATGAGAGCACAGCTGGACAATCAGCTGCAAGGAGAATGCATTGGGCACACCCTGACACACAAGAACTCACTGCCCCCAAAACCCTCCCCTGAGGCAGTCTTGTTTCCAAAGTGAGTCACTTGAAAGCCATAACTCTTGGAAATGCCTTCCTCCTAGCAAAGCATCATGACACCTCTCCTCAAGTGGAGCTGCTTGGGTATTTAGAGCTGAATTTGCAGGCTGGTTCTGCTATTGCAGAGCTCAGTATTTTTATACATTACACAAGCCCTCAGGCTAGCTCCTCAGCCTGTTTTGCTGAAACCTGTGCCCTCTTTCACGCAAAGGAAAATTCTTTCTTTAAGCTAAGAGGAAATACATGCATCTTTACTTTTCTGCGCTTTGGCAATAGCACCGGTAAACAGTGAAGTCTTTGAAGAAGCTAACAGAATTAGGAGGAAAAAGTGTTACAAAAACCCTGAGCCTTACATAAACACTTAAGAAATCACTATTTTTATTCAGCGTCAAAGTAGTCACCTAAATCCCCCCTCCTGTTTCAGTCACTGGAGGACATTTTACAGAACAAAACAGGGAATAGAATATCTTTCCAATGTCAAGACTACCTTGATGCACACCCAGAAGAATGGGTCCAAAATACCTCCTGTGAATCAGCACTGCTTTAATGTTTAAGAATTAAAAGAAAGAACTCTTGAGCCTTGTATCCCTTGCTAAATATTTGGTAGTAAATGAGGTAGCAGTAACTCTGGACAGAAACAATTCATTTTTATATTATTTGTACCAGTGTTAATAGTACACACAACTGAGATTGTCAGATATTTTATTTCCATCTGAAAAGTCACTATGACCTGTTCCAGCACTGAAGAAAGGTCAAATACCCACTAAGGCTAATGATCCCAGAAAAAAATCAAGGATTCATCCCATAAAAATCAATGATCTCCATATACAGACCCAGATAAACAATTCATGTTGTCTGAAAAGTACAGAATTCTGTGCTGGCAGCTGAGCTATGGCCAAACATCAGGGTTCTGCACAGTTACTTGCATTCAAACAAGAAATGCACAATATGCAGACTTAGATAAAACAAAGATAGTATTAATGATTACATGTTTTTCCTGTTTCATGTGTGAGCTGTGGAGTTTACAGAGTAACACCATCAAATCCCTTTTGTGTTTAGAGAGCAGATGTGCTACAATTCAGATTTCAGACAAGGTGTCAAGTTTCAGTAGTAAGCAGAGCTACTTCTTTCCACCATCCCTATCCAAAAACTGGTTGCAGCTCTGCTCACTTCTTCCCAATCAATTTAGGCTGCCTGACTTATGAAAATAATCCAGTTAGAAGTCACATAAAGACTTTTTTTTGTTGTTGTCCCTAGTATTTCTCGTCTTTCAGTGTTACTTTCAAGCACTTGACAACAGCTACTACTAATATGGATTTGAAAAAATTACTTTTCTTTGGCAGCTTTTGAGGGGATTGAAATTGCCATTATGACATATCAAAGCTTTGAAGTGGATACTGGGGTTGAATGAAACTCAAGCTGTGATCATGATAGACCTTAAAGCTTCTGTTACCTGAGCTGTAATGTTCATTATAAGGTGGCAATTATATAGTGTTCATTATAAGGCGGCTTTGTTCTGCAATGATCTTTTTCTTTTCTCTCTTTTCTCTCCTCTCCTCTCCTCTCCTCTTTGGATGGGGTAGTGTCCTAGTTTTTGGGACGCTGTAGTCAAACAAATGGATGCTCAGATTTGAATATTGGCACCTGGTGTGGCCCCCTGCAGACATGGATACGCCTCAGAGAACAAGCAGGGAGCTCCCAGGGGAAGCTCTCTTGGTTCAGTCCATGAAGGAGGTCAGAGCTGCCCTGCCGAGCTCAGGGGTTAAAAGCAGAGAACTCCCAGGGGAAGCTCTCTCGGTTCCAGTCCATGAAGGAGGTCAGAGCTCCCGGCCCAGCCGCGGGCTGGGTAGGGCAGGGGAAGCCATGCGGCCGGGTGAGGTAGGCCGGGCCTTGGACAGCGAGGGGAGGTGAAGGCCCCTGCAGGATGGAAGGGTGGAGGAGCACTGAGAGGCATCGGGCAGCTGCCCCAGGAGAGAGAGAGAGCTGGTGTCTGTGCCTGTGCCACCTTGAAATTTGATAGCAGGCCCGGCCGAGAAGGAGAAGGGGGGGGTGCAGGGAGAAGGTGCCCAGCAGGGCAGTGTGGGAGTTCTGGACAGGCAGAGCCTCTTCTTGGATGATGGAAACCTTACAAATGCTGATCCTCCTGGAGTTGAATGAGAAGAGAGATAGAGATGAGATAAGAGGAAATGGGCCATGAGAGAAGTTGAGAAGAATCTTGGGTGGGCGGAGGTGATGGAGTGGCCTTTGGCTGGACTTTTCTTGTATAGCCATGGACAGAACCATTTTTCCTGTGACACAGAGACTGCATTTAGGGTGAGGCGATGGCTTGGAGCCAAGAGAGTGCAGTGATGTTATGTGAAGGAGTGCGTGAACAGAGACAACGAGTGAGGAGGGTGGTGGTGCCCTCTGCCTTCAGGGAAGAAGAAGACCTCTGTTCTTGAGACCCCCTCAGCCCCAGGGGGTGAATTTGGAGGGCACAGTTGTCCCAAAAGTCAGAGACTGTGCTTTTTTTTTGGAACTGGGCAAAGCATCCTTAAAAGGGGAACCCTAGAAGCAGCTCTGGTCCATGTGCAGTGGTGAGAGCACTAGACATGGAAGGAAGATGTCACGATGGCAAATGATCTCTGGGCGGTGCCACGTGTGACATGGAAACACAAGAGGTCTCAACTGTGTTTCCAGGGGAAGCCTATGGCACAAGAGGGACTCCTCTCTCCTTGATGAACTGAGAATTGATTATCTAAAGGGTGGTGATGGACTGAGAGTTGATGGATGTATTGGAAATTTGGTGGAGGGAGGAGGAATGTTTTTAGAAAGATTTCATTCTGAGTTCTGTGTGGTTCTTTTTAGATATAGTTGTAGGTTAATAAAGTTTTTCCTCTTTTTTCCTAAGTTAGAGCCTGCTTTGCTCTATTCCTGGTGACATCTCACAGCAGACACCAAAGAGCATATATTTTCATAAGAGCACTGGCATTGTGCCAGCATCAAACTGTGACAGGTAGACATTGGTAGAGGATGGGGAGGGTGGTTTGGTTGTTTTGACAAAACCTCTATGATTCCAGGAAATGTTTGCCTTTATCCTAACACTATTTTTCTTTCATCAGCCTGTCCATTGGATATGTCTGTTAACTCACCATCTTAACATCATATTATCAGTGCTCCCTTTGAACATCTACAAACCATTCTTCAATATTCTAGTTTGTATCCTAGCAATGCCTTCTCCTAATCAGGCCTTCAGAACTCTTCTGAGAACATGGAAGGACAGAACAAGAGTTGGGCCAGAAGGGAACATTGCACTGACCTTTGCAACATTGAGTGCAGCATTTCCCTTCTTCCTTTCTTTCCTCTGACATTTTGATTGCAAGTTCTTCCAAACAAGCACCAAACATTGACAAAATTCCTGTATTAGTGTCACCTGAGATTTCTAGAACTGCAGGAAACACCATTTGTCTGAAATCTCCCTCTACTGCAGCTGACATGGAGGTGAAACACCAGATATTAAAGAAATTAGGTATTTCAACATTATTAAAGCCAAAACATCTCTTGATGGAGGTAATTAGGACAGTGTTAAAGGCCAGTCAACCAGTGACCAGCTACTGAATTTACAGTGGAAGGAACAAATATATATTACAGGATAGCTGGGTATAAACCAACCAACTCAACAGCTGAAATCCTTCACAGCAGAACAGGATTACATCATGGCTCAGTATAGAAGGGGCAGTTTCACCAACAACCTGATAAGGACAATAAAGAACATCACATCTCAGCATATCTCCAGGAAGCCCTTATCTCTCTGCTCAGAACTTAGAAACATTAATTTTCTGCACTCTCAGTAATCAGCTTATAGCTCTCTCTTTGCCATCTAGTAGCTCAAATGTCCCAGTGATTAGTCAGCTCTGGGGTAAATGAAGTAGCAGGGACTGCATTTTGCCTGAAATATCTATATACAACCAACTCCACTGAAAAAAAACATTAAAAGAAAAACAATAGTGGCTGGTTTATCATCAGAGCAATAATTGAATGCAAGCTGGATTTAGCACTACAGCTGAGAAATCAATTAGATCTTCTTGTTTTCTCTCAATTTACTTTATTACATGAGTGTTCCTGACTCCAGGACTTCAAGGTGAAGAATCAAAGGGCAATAAGCCTTCATTACACTGGTTTAGGTTGAATTTTTACTTCTAACACAAAAGAAAGAAAAATCAGCCATTAGGCTGCCGTTTGTTTTCTATCTCACCTCATAGGGACACAGTATAATGAAGAGAATACCAAGGCAAACATGATGAGTACCCCTCACAACTGTTTCATCTTAAACTGTAAGAGAAGACAAGCAAAGATGTTAAAGATACTTCCAGAATATCCCAGTCTGTTTGGCGTTGGTATAGTGCTTACATTCCCCCCCCCGTCCCTACACCTGAGCTTCAACACTCTCTCATTCCATAGCCACTCATTTTCTTGCTCCTGTTCTCCTGACTTTGACCTCTGGACTTTTCAGATCTATTCACTGGATCTGATGCTTTTCTTCCTTCTCTCAGAGCTGTCCAACCTGCAGATCCTGTGTACCTCCAAATATTTGCTGTTCCCTACAGGCAGCTGAGCTCAGCTTGACCACCCTCTCCAAAAAACCTGACATTGCTTTTGGGGAAGAACTGAAAAATCTCAACTCTGGCAGCCCCTGCCAAAAAATCTGCCCAGTAGAGCAGTTTCACAAGGAAGCAGATGTGATAGCTTTTAGAGCCTTTTTAAACACTTCTTCCTCTTCTTGAGTCAGATCAAAGCTGTAATGCACAAGCAAGCTTAATTTTAAGGAAAGAATGACTTTTATGCAGATGCAAACTAGATTCCATGGAGTTTTGAACAAAAATATTTATACTGAATGCATGAAATTTCAATTCTCCTCCTTTCAGGTCAGGCTATGTTAACAGAAGCATCTCAATGTTCCTCTCAGATGGCCAGTTTCTATTTGCCTGAGCAATCTCTACAGGCTTTTTTTTTTTGGTTGAAATTTTACACTATTTGCATTGTGTTACTCAAAATCATTTATTTTCCCCTCTAACCTTAGATTTTGCTGCTTTTCCATCTTCCAGTATTGAAAAGGAAACTTGATTCCCCATGGGAACAAAAATTTCCTGTAGCTTTTTGCATACTTACACAAAGGTTGATTTCATAAACTATATAGGACAGGTCTCCAGGGAGACAATCTTGTCCTTGGAACCATGCATGGCTCTGTCTTTACTTGGAGACATGAGAATTCTCACACAGGCAAAACCTGGCATGCATTTCCATGTGAATTTTCTTTATCAAGGTTGGGCAATTAATCCATTTCTAGCTGAGGAAAAAGGAAAGCAGGAAAAAAGTCTGATTCCTCTAACACAGCATGGCCTTTCAGCAGAGTTAACGGGCTGAACAATAAGAGCTGCAGAATACCCAACTCATGGAATTCAAGCTGAAAAACAGATCCAAATTCCAAAAAGGGCTTCTTACCCTAAAGAAGATCCTGTGCCTGCACAGAGCAGTTGGATAAGCTTTGTCCAGGTTAGTGATTATATTTGGGCTAGGAAACCTGAAGGAATTTTCCTGAGGAAGAAAATTATGCTAAATGAAAGAGGAAAGTGTCTCCACTAACAGAGGCATGAGATGTCCTCTGTGGGGTCATGACCAGGCACCCAATGCTCTGGAGGCATCCTGCTGCTGCACAAAGCTTAAGAAAACAATTATTTCATTAAGATTAGATAAAACAGGGCTGAAATGCACTCTGCTGCCTGTGTTGTGCTTCATCTTGAGGAACTGTCACATGGAACCATGGCATGAACTTCAGCTGCTGCTCCCCATCAGCTGTTAGAACGTATGTATTTATTTATTATGAGTATTTCTTATTTATTTGTTATGAGGTGTCTCTCAATACTGCTGCAGAAGGATTTCCAGCTCAGCTCCAACTGCAAGCTGAAAGGCACCAAACTAATCCAGTTGCAGATAAGATTGATAGACACACACACCAAACCTAGAGCACCTTGACACATTTCAACTAGCTAAAGCAATGGGAGGTAGTTCTTCTCCTCTTCCTGGAAATGACAAATATTTTCACAACTAAATGGGAGATTCAGCTCATTCATTCTCTGATCACAAGTGGTCATGGACAGTGTCCTAGAAAAATCATTGAGTTAAAAAAATAAATTAAAAATACTGGGCTTAATTGACTTGCAAGCCCTTACAGTGCATGTGAGCTGTGGATGATGGGCACTTAAGGACTCCAATAAAATGTGCTTTAAATTCACCATGAGATGCAGAATTCTTCAATGGTTAGCATGATGCACAAGTGAAATCCTACCTGACTGTCCCCAGCATGTTCAGACAGCACTGTCAGGAGTGTTGCAGAGTTACACAACTCCCAGGGTAATTACCACACAGGGCAGAGATGAGGCTGATAAATGTGATGCCTTTGCATGTTTGGTAAAGCTGCACTGAAAACAAAAGCTGTGATTTCTGAGGTCTTTGTCCCTGCTTCATTTTAGCTAGGGCTGGGGGTGTTATTTCATGCCTCAGCAGTTGCACTAATAGAGCTGCTCTGTGCTGCCTGAATGAGATTTTCCTGGTTGTGAACACCAATGGCTTGAACAGTTGGGCTAATCTGAATTAACCTATACAGCATAAATACACTTGAGTCCACAAATACAAGATGACATTAGCATAGATTCCTAGGGAGCTAACTCAAATTTAGACACTGTAAAACCCTGGGGGGAGTAGGGAAGAGAGTTAATTCAAAAATTCAAACGGGAAAACCACCAAACCTACATTTATATTGAGAGACAGCTGTAATTTGTGTGCATGAATGCTAGCTAATTCTCTGGTAAAATTCTCACAGGAAAATAAAAACCCAAACCAAGGAAAAAAAGTTATCAACATAAGGATGTCAGCCTTCTTAAGGTGTAATTCTAGGTGAGAACTAAAATTTGCCAGAAGGAATTGAACCAAGTTTGCAGTAGGGTCTAAATTGGTTCATGTAATTGCTCAATATCCTAAGCCTGAACCTGAGGGGGAAACAAGAAAGACACTGCACTTGCTGAAAAGAGCAGCAACAAAGCCTTTACTTGCAGTGAATGAGAAAAACAACAAAATTCTGCTTTTACAATGGCTTCAGGAGCAGTCCATTATTGTTTCACAATGTATAAAACAAGGTAGATGGTGGTGATGTAATTAACTACACTCTCAAAAAAACACCCTAAAAACACCAACTGTGAGCAAGCCAACAATAAGAGATGTTCTTTGCTTCTTCCTTCAGAGCCTGTCTCACAGATTTGTGAGACATATTACTGCTTCCAAAGCTACACTTCTCTGGAAAAGTGCAGGAGTGCAAGCACTTCTCTGAGCCATATTTTTTGAACAAAAGCAGCTCCTTCTTTAAACTGAGACCTTCTCCCTCCTCTTAAGAAGAAATTCATTGTTTGCTGCTCTGTGATGACCAAAATAAGAGTATAGGATCTCCAGGGTGGCATCCTACCAAAAATCTGCACACTGATCTCCTAACCCCTTAAAGAGCCTTCCCTTCCATCCTCCCATCCTACCTCTGAGGAATGAACATTCATTTACTCAGGCCTCAGGTGACCTCTCTCCTTAGAACTGCACTCAGAATAATCTAAACCACAATTTTGGTAATTCTATGCCTTTAAATTAAATTGATCTTTGAAAGATGCTTCCTCTTGTGCTGAAAAAGGAAGCAGAATGTTCCTCTTGCTCAAGGGGAAGGTTTGGACACCCAGCTCTAAGTTTTCACTTAAGTTTTCACAGCAGAGAACATCACAGAAACTGAATTTGTTACTACCCACAGTCCTGTTATTAATGATTATTTACAGCCTCATTGGCAGAGCCAAGCACCTTGTGTATGGAACACTTCACAAATACCCCTTCAAATGGGTGCCCATATGAGGGGAGCTCCATGAAGGTAATTCAGGCTATGATTGTTTAAGTTTCAGCTGCAACTGTTTCTATTGCCATCTATGACCTGTAGGGCTTTTTTTTAAATTCTGCATTATTTTATATACAATTATTTTAGCCTTCCTGGCTGACTCCTGAATTTTCTAGGATGATTCTTAAACTGTGTTAACATAGTTCAGCATAAATCCTTGTAAACACAGTTGTAGAAACACTGTGTTTATTTCAGCTGGTATGAAAATGTGGCTTCTTTGCTTCAGGGCAGCAGCTAACAGCTTTTAGAGCCTGAGTGATCACAACACCCAGAAACTTGATCACACCCCTAATATTAACCACACAAGTGGAACCAAAGAGGAAGGATTAAAGTAGCAGAGCTGCTGCCATGCTCTTTAGACACCTTTCAGTAATAAAATGAATTTACACAGATGACATGAGCTTGGCAGCTTTACTGCAAGGAAGAACCTACGTGTGCATTTTTTTTCTCTTGCTTTAAATTCAGGTCAGATCATCTGGTAAACGTTATGTAAATGGAAAAGTTTAGATACTCGTAAGTTGGAAACAAGCAACAAGGAAGGGTTACAAGAAGTACCATGCAGCAATTTTAAAAATGTGTGCTTTTAACTAAAGAGATTTTCTGAAAAGGAAAAATTTGATCTAATTTAAGATATAAAATAGGAAACTGATTAAGATTTGACATTTACTTCCTTAGCCCAAGGTCACCAATTAGATTAAACAACAATGAAGAAAAGAACAAAGGGAAATTAAACCAAGATACAAAAGAGCAAAAAGTTATAAAATGTAGAAATATGCAAAAAGGCTACTGAAAAATGTGTATGGATAAGATTAAATCTATGCTACAGTATTAGAATTTAAACCAAGAATTCAAAAGTCTGAAAATATATATACACTGAGGTACAACTACAAATTGTAGTTTGTCTGTTTGTACTCAACAAGCTGGTCCTTAATTTAATAATTTAATAAAGTTTAGGAGTTTTCCCCTAACTAAGAACAGATATGAATCTTAGATAATGTTCCACCCTAGTTTTCCATGACTTTGGTCTTACTCAAACAATAACTACACTCAGCTCCATCCCTTTCAAAACACAAATTCTCCCTCTTTTAGCACTTCCCTTATCAGGGGGGATGTCTTGTTTTTTTGGTATCACTGGGCAATATTTTGCTGTACGGAGAGCACAAACTGCAACCCAACTTATGCAATAGGCAGTCAAAAAACCCCACAACTTCTGTGTTCATAATCAGCAGAAACTGAATTCAGGATTTTCTCCTGCTGTGCTGAACAGGGAATTACACTCCAGGCAGTGCAGGGGGGTTTCCCATTCCTTTCCAGTAAGGAAAACTTTGAAGAAGGGAACATTTACCCAGTGTGTCAGGGAAGCATGGACCTCGAGGTCATTTCAACCATCCTCCACCATTAGAAATGAGATATTCACCTTCTTCCAGAAGGAAGATTTCTCATATTAGTTACACAGGTGAGAGAACAGAAGAGATAAACTTGTTTCTGTCCATAAATTGATCCACTATCAGCAGAAAAGCCTTCAAATACACAGGAATAGAGCATTTATCAACCTAAACAGAATACTACTTCTATATTTTGTTGCAAAAAAAATTCTCTTAAATTTCCATCTGCACTTTTAAGAAAGATTGGAACTTATGAGAAGACTGGATACAGGTACAGTTGGAAATGTGATTGTGCATGGATGGAGAGGTGCAGTTTTCACACTGATACTGTAAGGCCTCCCAGATTTCTGTACAATGACAATTGTCCTCTACTTAAAGAAGTTCTGCACCTAAACAAAGAGTACTCACCCAATTTATTTACCTTGTTCTGATAGACCTTGTATAAACCACAACTCTTCAAAGCAAAGGCTGTAATGCGTCTCTGCAACACTGGAATTTGAGCTGTAATTCAGCTTGAAGTCAAGGTATTATAGCCCAACCAGTTAATGTCTCCTGCCTTGCACAGATGGAATACCACAGTAAATCTCACTCTTATTTGCACGAGAAAGAAGGGAAACAAGAAAGATGGCAAAACTCTGGCTCATTAAAAAGATGTTGAGAAGGGAATTAATAAAACCTTGTCAGGACATTCAACAATATGGAAGTAAGAACAGTTTTAATAGCTAACAGACAGAGTGTTCAGGAAAACTGCCAGCACAGGTATTTAATCTTTCCTACAACAGTTTTACTAAATTACTGAGTGATCATGGGAGCCTTACCTCACAAATTAGGGCCATTTATAGAAAAGGAAGAAATAATGAAATAAAAGCAGATAACTTCTGATTCCTGCTCTATTGATTCTCCACACACCTTGTGACTGACAGCTTCAGCAGTGCCTGGATCATGAGGCCATGGATCAGTCTCAGAGTAATTAAGGAATTTACATTTCCTTCATGACCATACATGTCCATCAGATTCCACACAGAATTTTCGATACTGTATGAATTTGATATGGGCTCTTTACAAGCAGTTGATTTAATCTGTATAAATCGGGGACCCAAAGATAAAATTCCTGATCAGCATTCTTCAGGAGAATTAAAAGAATTCTTAGCCAAAGTAAATTTCTTGGCAACTGAGTCACAATCCTTCTCCCAAACAGATTGTCTAGAAAGCTTAGGGACAACACATTTCCCAGATGAAAATGTGTCACCTTATAAGTAAATGAAAAGGAGCCACCTTCCTTCAATAAAATATATATTTCAATTATGTGAGAAATTTTCATTATATTTGATACCAAAATACAGAGTTCCTTCTATCAAAAGAACATTCCTTTTCTTTCATGCAAAGTACAGTACATACCAAGAAAATGACTTTTAAGAAGACTGCATACAGAAATAACTCCTGAAGTGCTTGCCATCACAGGTATGAGCCTGGAGAATTTTGGTTTGAGCTGGCAATTGTGAGGTACATGTGTGTTCAAGAGCTAGGGTTGAAATGAGACATCTAACCCTGGTTTATATTCCAACCAGGCAGTGTTCAAGTGCCACCATTTATCTGCCCAAGCTTTTCACACAGGCACTTTTTGAGCCTTGACTAGCACAACATCAGGTGTTTTATACTCACAGGTACAGTGTTCAAGCCTTGATTTATAACTCAGTATCTGAGACTCCCTAGTGCACTACTCAAGCCTTGATTTATAGCTGGGTTGAGGGAATCAATTCAAATAAAATACTGTTCAGCCAAACCTTCACCCTTTTGGGTGAGCCAGTACAAAGACTAACCTTTTCTGTATCACCTCAGAGGGCTGTACCCAACTTTTTGCTGCACTTTTGTGGAAACTATTTTGTTCACCAAAATCCCAGTTTTTCTCTAGTCTCCTCACAAGTACCTACACAAAAGAGTTGATTCAGCTCCTTAAAGTTTCAGTAAGTTCATTGAACACAGGTTGTTTGCTTTCTTCTTCTCACAGAAAGGAGATCAGCAAATAAAGTGTCATCTCTGCAATTCCCTATTTCTTTAGGCTGTCTTAAGAAACATAATTAATGACAATGTCTTCCAACACCAATAGTTATACCTATCTTATGGTAAGACCATCTGGGTTTGCAAGAAAAGCTCAAAGCTTTGGAACATTATGGTATTTAAATTTAAAAAATACTGAATGAAAAGGTTAATTATCCTCATCATTCAGCCTTTGAATCAGAAATTTTAATCTTAGCCAAAAGTAGAGAATCAGGTGAAAACACAAAGAGTTGTGACCCAGATTTATTGCATTTGTCTAACCATGAAACCTTAACCATATAACCATTAGACCTAGAAGGAATGAATTTGATTACCAGGAGAGCATTGGCACAGATACCAAACCCTCATAGCCCCATGGCCACACACACAAACTCCCAAACTCAGGTAAGGCAGGCTTCTAAGGCAGTGCAGCAGGTACCTGAAAATCTAAAATTGTCAAGAATTGAGTTTTACCAGACACTACCTTGTACTTATAGAAACTGCTAATCTGAAGCCTCAAAATACTTAGTTTAAATGATGGGGTACTGAGGGGAGTGGTGTTGACCAACAGGTCCAATTGTTTTGTCATTTTTTTAAGGCATTCTTCTCCAGATAGAGACCGTTATCCTAAAAGATTCTCTCCGCAGTAAGATGATTACAACATCCTGAAACCTTGACACTACATTTGCCCATTTTGTTGCTTTAGGTAAAAAAAGTAGTTCCATACCCTGAGCACAGCCTCATGTAAAGAAATGAGGACAAAGAAAACAAACTCCTGGAAAAATAAAGAGAGACTTGAGCCTGAAAAGAGGGAGGTCTAGCACAAACTTCCCTAGGCTCTAAAATACAGCATAAAACCATCCCAGAAATCCTGAAACAGAATTGCAGAAATGCCTCTTTGACCTTTGAGCTTTTCAGGAGCACTTGTCTTACACAACAATTGCATGTCAGCTCCTCTTCTTCATGCTGACTTCTATCCCCATGGGGCAATTTCAGTTTGACACAAGAGGAAAGGTCACCAAGAGATGATGCTCCTGCAAGCCTCAAGCCTCATGTACCTAAGCAGCAATAGGGCAAATATGCCTGCTGAAGGGAAATCTGCAGCCTCAGCCAGCTTTTCACTCTGTTCCAAGTGCCTGTTTCAGGACAAAAAACCAAGCAGGTTTTTCATTAAGCAGGATACAGTCATGAAAATAAAGCCACAGGAAAGATTTCACTAGATTTCACTTCTCTTCAGAGAAGTGCTGAAAAAAACCCAGGTCTTACATGAACTCCACAAGGCTGGGCAGTGAGGATCAAAGGTGTAGTGCCCACCCGGAAGTCAGAGGAATTTTCTTCTGAGTACTATTTCCACACAAAGCACTGAGTTGACTCAACCTTGATACACCTGAGAGGCTAGAATCTAGAAAACACACCGAAATCTCACACTGAAATCTCACACTAACTGGCCCCTGTACTAAAACAGACATTTTGTCTCAGAGCTGCTTTCAGAGCCTTCCATCCCTGCTCATTCCCATGCATCACATATCAAAACAGAATTGCACTCCTGTGTACCAGAATGGGAAGAGTGCCAGCACAGACACTGACTGTGCTGCCTAAGCCACAAGAGATTGATAGCCTGGGACATGAACAGTGCCCTCATAAATCCCAACACAAAATTTTAACTCTAAGGCTAGTGTATTGCTGTACTGATTCCTCTCTAGTAGCTTAGTTCCCCAATTATAAAAGCACCTTTTATGCTACAGCCTCCTCATCATTTTCTCCTCAAAGTGCTTCTGAATTTATTTAAGTCCATATTCCATAAAAAACCTCTGAATGAAATCCAGGTTATCACCATAGAATAGCACTCCACTCAGATTGCACTGTTTCCTCCAAGGTAATTTTCAGACTTTAATTATCTCATTGCTTGAATCATCTTCCATAAGAAGCCCACAGCAGAAGCACAGCTCAGTGTGGTGCCCTTAAATAAAATAGAGAATAACACAAACTGTATTTGCAGGAGTGTCCTTCACAAAATCTCACTTACACAGACTCAGAGGAAGAAAAAACCAAACTTTTACCCTGGTCCTTCCTGTTAGAGTCATGTTAGCTCCTTTTAAACATAAACTATTCGTAATAACACATTTGCAAGATCCCTGCAGGCCATTTTGTCTCAGTTTAAACATCTTAAAATACTTTCACTCACCAAAGTTCTCAAAGTTGCACTTTGTTGGGGCCAAATGTTGCAAAATGTCTGGCCTGTTATGCTTGCACATTCTTCCTCTTCTTGGAGCATACATTAGCAGGGCCAGAGGACACCACATACTAAGAACACGAGCCAGCAGTTAGACAGTCTACACAGGAAAATTAAAATTAAAATGCTTGAAAATCTGCTTTTAAGTAGTTGACTGTCAATGATTAAAGGTAACTTGCAAGTTATTGATGCAGAGCTGCAGCAGCAAATGGAAAGGAAACAACTGCATAAATTCCAACTTGTCTGTTTCAACTGCCAGGTAATTAATAAGGAAAATAAAAATACAAGCCAAATCCCCACTTGTCATGGGGATGGTTTATATTCCATACACTCTTTTGGTTTGTGTCCAGAATTACCAGTACAAGTGACACGGTGGTGTGGCATTCACATTCTCTGAAAAATCCCTTCACCCAGGATTTTTCTCCTGGGAAGCTGAGAAGCCTCAGGGAGAAGGAAAACAATTCTTATCTCATTTGCTTCTCCTGTGTTGTGCTCATGTGGAATGTGTTTGGAGATTGTTTACCCACAGGTGATTGTTCCATTGGATTCTGCTGGGAGTTGTTTTCACTCTTTGGCCAAACAGGGCCAAACTGTGTCAGGACTCTGGAGAGAGTCAGGAGTTTTCATTATTATCTTTTTAGCATTCAGTAATTATCCTTCCTGTATTCTATAGTTTAGTATAATATTCTTTAATACAATATAGTATCATAAAGTAATAAATTAGCCTTCTGAGAACATGGAGTCAGATTCATCATTCCTGACTTCGTCTGGGGACCCAGCAAATACAATATGGTGGCTTCCAGGCCAGTATTGGGGGAGTGGAACTGGGAATCTGGGAATTCAGGAGCCTGATTTACTACAGCATTTGCAAAGATCTAACTGAGCACCAAGGTGTAACGTGGAACTGCCAAGGTGCTCTGTGTCTGGGGTGCAGTGGGGCCTTCTGCAACCTCAACATCCCAGCTGGGAAACTGGTTAGCAACAGAGACGTGCAGAATATTTCTAAACGTTTGCTAAGCCCAATGCTCCTCTTCCCTAGAGGCAGATGTGCAGCTGCTGGAAATGCCCAGCTGTCACTGTCACTGCCTCCAGCAGGGCCAGGACACCACAGCAGCTGCTGCACATCTGCCCCAGGGAGCAGCGGGGGGACAAAGGAACCAAGGTGACATCCACAGGGAGCCTGGATTGTTCTCCCACTCCCACAAGCATGTCTCAAAACTCCTTGGGCATAGGGCTCTTTCCAGGAGCTTGTTTAACCGCTCCAAGTAAGAGTGCCACAGGTGATCTCAGAATTTGACCGGTAACTATGGGAATAAATCAGTCAAGACTCCATTTTCTTCATGGTGGAAAAGGCCATTCTTTATTCACATAACTCCTTTTATACAGTGTTACAGACCTCATGTGGGACTCCAATTGGTCAGTAATTTTCTTGCCAATTACTTTATTGGTTAGTAAACAACAAGTTGTTATTCTGTACTGATTGGTCACTCAAACTCTCAGTGTGTAACTGCAGGAAAAGTTGTTTGTGAGAGACAGTTTTTATTTTTCTAATGGTGTAAAAATAGTTTATGCATGTAGGTGCGAGCTGTTTTTTACCCAGGAATAGCGTGTTATGTTAACTAAGTGCTCCCAACAGGATTGCTTTCACATGGCAACTTGCAAAGGGCTAGCTTCTCTTAGAAGAAATGACAGGCTAGCTACTGATCTAACAGAGCAGGCCTGATTTTATGAGGCCTTTCCTTATAATTTTTCTACCTTACTGCAGCAGGTAACTACAGCACATTTCCTTCTAATGCTGCAGTTTACCACCAGGTAGAAAAGCCTTTACCACCAAAGGCTTCTGGCCAGTGTCTCTGCCAATGCAATGCACCCAAGGGCTGGAACCTGGCAGCTTCTCATACAAAAGTATGAGCAGCAATCATGGGTTTTTTTCAGAATTGCACAGAACTCCTGGATTTTCTAGATTCTAAGTGTTTTGAGATATTTTTGCTACAGATCATTTCAAAATTCCAGAGACCAGGCAGGCAACAAGTCATAAGATCAACAGGAAGGACTGGACCTTGCTGACACCAATTTTAATGTTGGGAAATTGTCCTCAACTTCCCTGCCACATAAGTAGAAATATTTACCATGTGGTATTCTATACAATATTTTAGCTGGAACAACTCATTATCAAAGCCCTCAATAGAAGCAGAGGCATGAAAAAATACATAGAATTCAATATCAAGCAAATTATTCACCTAATCTTTTTTTTACTTTGATGTTAGCAAACAGACCATTTATACTTTGCTTTGCACATAGATCTCTGAGAACAATGATTTTCATGACAATGAATAAACACATCTGCAGAACAAACTGAAAACTGAAGATAAACAAAAACATAGCATCAGAGAAATAAAATGCTGCAATGCATTATTTAATAGCAGGAAACTATTTCACCCTGTGGCTTATCTTTGGTTTTTTTCTGTATAAATTGACCAGATACTAAAACATCAGAAAGCAAGCCCCAGGGCCAAAAAATTCCAGATCAAAGATGCAATGGAATATTCCAGGGATCCCTTCTTGCTAAGAACAATGGAATTTGAAAGGGCAGCTGATAGCTGATGGGTTTAAGGAGGCTGATAGCTGAATTTTTATCTTTATGAAAGCATGAAGCAAAGCAACTTTGGCTGCAGCCTGTTTGTACAATGCCAGAAGTGCAAGGCAATAGTGAAAACCTCTTTACAAATCTGAACCCAAGAAAAAGTTTAGCCTGCTTGGCACATTTAGGTTGTTTACTGGAAATCTGATTAGGCATGGTGCAAGTGATAGAAGCTAAACTTGTATGTATGTGTGTGTGCATGGGGAAAAATATTGTACAAACTGGTCCAACACTAAAAAAACAGGGCTTGTGTGCATTCACATCCATATATTCTCCCCACCTGCACCAAACTTCACCCTGAAACTTTCTACTCCTCTTGTCTTCTAGGGGAGAAGCCAGTAACAGCACACAGGTGCCACCACAAAGATCTCACAGGTTTCAACTCCAATCTTAGTGTCCCTCTGCTCTCTTAGACCTGCCCTAGATCATGCCCCACATTTCAACAGCAGCTGTTTCTTCTCATACATTCACTAGAGCCCCTTCCAAAACAGTCCCCATGAACACTGTTCAAGCTATTGTTCAGTAGAACTATAATTAACAATTACTTAATAACAATTATAACAATTAATTAATTACCAATATTTAATAATTAATTGTAATTAACCCTCAACCTTCATCAAGCTAAGGAGGCATTTTGTCTGGAGCAGAGCCCAGCCTCCCTGGTGTCTCTGCATCCTGGGGGCTCAGTTACCACCTGGCTCATCTCTATCAGCTTTTCCTGCTGCAGGAACCTCTCACACAAAAAGGCAGAGTAGAATGTAATGGCAAAATTCAGCCTCACTTGTTTTTTCAGTCTTTCTTTAGAAGACTCCCTCTCATACACAGCTGGTGCAATGCAGGGATTGGGAGCCAGAAATCCAAGGCACAGCCAAAGCTGGTTGGCAAACCACGTTTGGCAGTCAGCACAAGGAGATGCAAGTCCTTGCCGTGCCAGATTCCCTGTGCTCTGTGCTGTCACAGCCCAAAGTGCCAGCACTAATAGCTAAAGCCACCCAACATTTTCTGTTTAAGACCTCATTTAATCACTTTTGCCTGTCCCAAGTCGTTTTGGATGACATTTCCCACAAAGTTTGTCTCAGACTTGGGATTTTTCTTCCAGCCACGCAGGAAGAGTTTATTTGCTCAATGCAAAAACACTGTTTTGTCAACATTTTTAAACAACTGTTAAGTCTAAAAGCTTTTATATCCATCTGCTTTTGAGCACAGACTGAAAATTATCAAGCTGTCAGGAATGTTTCTTATTTAGCGCTATAAAATCTTTCAAATTTGGCAGTGTTAAGCCTCTATAAAGCTGCAACTTGCCCATGCTCTGAACTGACAGGTTAGAATCTGGCAGTTCACCCTCCTGGAGTTGCCATCTGCCCTGATCATTCTACAATCCAAGACTGAGTAGCACTTCCTTCACAGTTGCTGCTTTCAGTGCCTATCAAGCTGGACGAAGGAAAGCAGAGTGGATTCATGTATTTTTATACTCATATCAAAGTTCTGGCTGTTTCTGCACAGGAAAAAAGTGCAAGTCCTTTCAAAAACAGACTTCATGAACCATAAATAAGAGTACAAAGCTAACTTTCTCAACTGCATCTTCGTATTCCTTTGTACATTCAAATTACTTGAAATTCCTCCAAGGACCAGCTGTTACTTGCAACTTTACTGTTCCTTGTTCTCCTGCCCTTATGGAATGGACACTGATTCACAAGGCTATAAGTCAGCAAGTAAATTCTAAAATATCTATTTGAGTGTCCTTGATACACAGACACCAGAGCTTTGAAAGCATGAGAGTTCCACATCAAAAAGAGCAATAGTCAGTCTTTTTATTTCAATGCATGCAGTTAAACCGAGTTACATGCACACATACTTTCATGCACAGAATTACTGATGAAAATAACATGCATTCCTAATTATATATTATTTTAATTGACACTTTTCACCTCATGTTTGCATTGTTCAGCAAGTTTGATGGCTTAGGACCACTTTAGAATAACATTGTGTATCATTTCTAACTACCTTTATTGAGGAGAAAATGAAATTATAGGCCTGATATTCAAATTCCTGTACCTAACGGGAGTTACAAAAGTATTACTTGCTAGTTATTCACCTGACCTCCTTTCTCCCAGAGCTGTTTAGTGTCCAAGACTTATTAAACTCTGATGTGACCAGATAACTTCACATCTAGGTTCTGTAAACTAAATAACAGCCTGGAGATTTTTGCCCTGCAAACTTTCAACGGGGTGTTTAGGATGAATAATTTGCAAGTTCCTTCTTGTTTGATCACATATACTGACAAAATTAGCAAGGTCTCATTGTGTAAAATAGAATACAGCACTTCACCATTCTGGAGCAAGCCTTCAGGAAATGCAGTATTTTAAATGATTATTTTATTTTAGCTCAAGTCTCAAATGTGTCTTCTTCACACCCTTAATATGGCTAGTCACATCCTGTCCTCAGACACCTCTGAGAACATGGTTTTCAGTTTCAGAAAGAAAAAACAGCAGAGATGAATAATAAAAAGTACATCCTAATCTACCAGAAAGAAAGGACAAAACCTAAACTGAAAGCCTGGGTTTCAGATGTAGAAGCTATTGATTTTTAGTAGAGATTATAAGTGAGCGCCCTCATTCCTTCTTGCTGCTATAGCATTTGTCTATAGTTAATAGTGAATTGTTGGGGTGTGAAGCAACATCCCGTTTCACCTATCCCAGTCCGTCAGGTGTGCCAGCTTCTCCTTTCCCCTGCCCCTTGCCTCCTGCTAAGTGCTGTCCGTCAGTCGTGACATTCCAGCAAGGCCATCGTGTGATTGGCTAAAGTTCAAAAGCTGCCCCTCAGCCCTGGGGTCATTGGCCTAGCCAAGTGACTCTTGTCCCCTGAGACTCCCCCCTCCCACCTGGTTGGTGCCATACCTGCCCCTTTCCTCCCCCTCCCCCTGAGCTTAAAAGGACACTGAGGCCATGCGGTCGCCATTCTGTGGAGCTGTTACCAAGATTCAGAGATCTGTGACCCTGGAATAAAACTCTGGATTAATCCTCCGGCAGAATCTGTCTCCTTTTCCTCTTCACCTCACCTAAAGCCTTTCCATCAGAGGTAAAACCTGAGTTCCTGCATGCCTGGACTCGATCCAAGTGCCAGCTGCAACATACAGCCAGCCAAAGGTGTCTCTGAGGTGAAACACCACAGCTGCCGCCTCTGGTCAAGCAGGAAGGGTCAGACAAGCCCAGGCACGTTCCATCCCGTAATATTGGGATAATATTCCAATAATGAATACAGGCAGAATACATCAAAAAACCCAAAAAATGTAGTTTTTCCACTCAGCTGTTCTTGTGTCTTTACTGCTAGAACCCATGCCCTCAACTCCTTAGGAATGAGAGCTCACTGGTTCCACATCAGCCCCCTCCAGGCAGCAGTTATCTGCCACCATGAAAACATAATTGAGCAGAGTTTGAGGAACATCTGCTCATGAAAGAAACATCTATGTCAGCTAATCCAAATGCTTCAATAAAATGTTTCAAGGTTATCATCTTTTGGCCCTGAATAAATTGGATTTTCTGTCATGCGTCTTCACTCTCCCACAAGGATTCAGAAACACAAAATGCATGTGAAATCTATCCAACCTACATCATCATCCAGAACTGAAAGGTTCTCTGCATCATTCTATGTGTACTATTAAATATGTATTTATGCCTTGACAAAAGATCTAGAGCTTTTAAACACTCATATCTGCTCAGAACAGGAAAGAACACAGGGAATGTGTAAGGTTTAACAGTCAGCATGAATCACTTTTTGGCCTCTGCCTATGACCAGACCAGGGAACAGTTTGAATTCAGTGCTATCCCCTGAAGACAAATTCCCTGTTGTTCTTTTGAGCTCAGGAGCTAAACCCACGATCCCATATCCATAACAAATCTAAGACCTCTTCTTTCCTTCCCCATGATAATTTATCCAAAGGGGAATCAGCATGTGCAGATTAAATGTTCCTCCATCACTAAGAGCCATGGTAAATTATTGATGTTTGTTTTGTCTTGGGCCCTTGTGGGGGCTCCCCAAATGGGGGAAACCCTCCTGTAGCAGTTCTGTGCCAGCAAAAAGGAGACCCAGGGTAATTTTCAGTCTTCAGATTCTTGTTTATTGTTATCTTATCTAAAGTTTTGCAAGCTGTCCACACAAGGCTCAGCGCACTGGAAAAGCACCACAAAATGGGCCCAAATGTACAGTTTCAAGGTGTTTTTAAAGTTATCCCATTAAATTTACTCTTAAAATGGACTTTATTTCTACTTATCTGCCAATAACTCATCCCTTGAAGGTCCATGTAACCCCTGCACTGTGCTTCCCTCAGCCAATCACCCTGTGCCACCAACACTACAGGAAATTGAGTAGATGAAGAAGAAGAAGAAGACAGGGACTACACCCAAATTCCTCCATCTTGTTTCCTATCTCCGCCACACTAAAAATTCCTAAAACCTAAATTTCTCACCCAAGTGACATATTATACTGCTTTCCATAGCATTCACATTCCCTGAACATGATCCCTTCATCCAGGATTTTTCTCCCAGGAAGCTGAGAAGCCTCAGAGAAAAGGAAAACAATTCTTATCTCATTTGCTTCTCCTGTGTTGTGCTCATGTGGAATGCGTTTGGAGATTGTTTACCCACAGGTGATTGTTCCATTGGATTCTGCTGTGAGTTGTTTTCACTCTTTGGCCAATCAGGGCCAAGCTGTGTCGGGACTCTGGAAAGAGTCAGGAGTTTTCATTATTATCTTTTTAGCATTCAGTAAGTATCCTTTCTGTATTCTTCAGTACAGTTTAGTATAGTATTCTTTAATATAATCTAGTATTATAAAGTCATAAATGAGCCTTTTGAGAGCCTGGAGTCAGATTCATCATTCCTGCCTTCATCAGGGCATTCCCTGCAAATACAATAACTCTCTATTATTTATTTCACACTTTGATAGATTCTAGTCTCTCTTGAAGTCTTGGAAACCCTTTCCATGGGCAAAGGTTAAAGGCAGTGTTTCTATGGGGGTCAGAACCCCCCCCAGAGCAGACTAAGAAATATTCCCTGTGCTCTGGGTTCCCACAGTAAATCTTCTTGGAAGCTGCAGAAGAATAAACACAAATGCAAGCACAGATTCCTGCAGCATGCCTGGCTGCAGTGTTAGCACTGACGGTAAGAGCAGTTTGGTGACCCATACATATGGAGAAGCTTCACACTTCTGATTTGTCTTTTCTGAAAATAAAAAAAAAGTGATAAAAGGCCAAACCCCCAAAATTTTCTGAACATATCTCAACCTGATCATTTCTGGATTGGAGTTCATGGAATGCCAAGTTTGGCATGGCAACTGACAAGTTCTGTGACCTCTGACAAGTCAATCCGCTTTTACAGCTTTGTCTCACTCAACAGCCCTTTTCTAACTGTTGTGTTCTTCAGACTGAACTTGTCTTTCAATATGCCTGTATACAATGTCCCAATAAAGTAAAGTCAGGCCATCATCAAGCTCTAACACAAGCTGGAGCCTTAAGGCATTCTGACACTATTTTTATTGAGACAAATTCATTTTTACTTTGAGAGTACTGGAAGACTGCTGAGACACATTGAACTGCAACAAAATGCAAACTTCCTTTAGTGAGAAACACCTGAGGTTTTATGAGCTGAGTATAGAGTGGTAAGAAATCCCCCAGGTACAACAAGTTGTAAAATTAAATGTTTCTTTCATTTGTAAATATGCTTAAGTGTGTTGTCTGTTTGTTGTTGCAGTTTAAACTGTTCCATAAAATAACAAATTATTTTTATCATCCCTTTGGAATGCTCCATAATTATTCTATACAGGCAAAAGCATTTATCAATCCTATGTAATTACTTTTAGTGCAAAGATGTATTGGTGAAAATTGAGATATAACTATTCAGAGAACATATTTCTTTTATTCCCTTACTATCACACTTACAGAGCAACCATACATAGAATAAACAAATACATTTGAAGAATGGGTGCTTGGATAGGTTATCACAGGTAACTCATGTTTTCATGTCAAAAATCCTTAAGCTTTTATTTGATCTCTGTCCTAAATCTTCTTGAAGAGAAAGTCCTGTTTTGTCAGTTTTAAAGGTCAGAATTTGAGGCAAATAAACTAAATTAGCACGTCCTACCCTGGCCATCCCAGTCTAATGCCCTGAACAGTACAGGAAATCCCCTTCTGCTTTTTAGCCAGTACATTTGCACGGAACACTAAGTGTGCTTGCCAAATTTCATTTGCAAATCAATGCCTTCAGCTGACAAAATGAAAAAACTTAATATATTTAGAATATTTGTATACATATATATATGTATGTATGTATACACACTCTTCCCTGCAGTGGTAATTTCTACTCCTGGTTTGATTGAACACTCAAAGATCAAAATTCCATTACAGTCTTTCTCTGGGTTTTCTTTTAATTATTTTATTACTTCATAAGTTCAGGGTGAACCTTGAGAATGTTTGAGATGAAGGAAGAAAGCACACAGCAAGAATATTGGGGAGATACACCACACAAATTCCTACTAGCATCTCTTCACCAAAAAATCTGCAGCAAGCATGACTTCTACCAAGGTACCTACTGCTGACACCACACTATGTCCCCAACAGCTCTTTATGGAATTTCAAAGAGCTCACTGTCCATTAACTCCACTATTTGCAGCATAAGGCAACACATGGAGGACTGGCCTTAAGATTCCTACTCAAGGATTTCTTAGAAGTCAGCTGAGATCTCCTCTGACTCCAGGATCACAGGTCTTGGTCTTAAGATGGCACTTCTAGAAAATTTGGCTGTCAAGGAATATCTTCTCAACAGTTAGGAAGGCATCCAATTAAAACTCCTGAAATATTTTAGAAACACCATGGGCAAGAAGCCTTTGCACCACAACCCAGACCTCATGCAGTCAGGAGAAAAAAGACTGCAGAGAACTAATTCAGGTGTTGAAAACCATTCTGTGAAGAATCTCCCACTGAGGTTTACAGACACCCCAGGGCAGCAGTCTCATTCCAGCTATCCCTCCTGCAGCTAGGAGAATGAGGGCACAGAGAAAGCATGCCCGCAGTCTGCAGCAAATACAGGGGGAACAAGCAGCATAATCAGTCCCACAATTTCAGTGCCAGGAATATTCAATTTCATTTTGCTTAACTGGCAAAAATCAGCACTGACTCAAAAGAGTAGATTCAAGCATTAAGTTTGATTTCCACTGAAAGGGGTAAGGTGATATAGAATGAAAAAGCTGAGATGGAAAATCAGATGGAAAACACAAATAGAGAAGTATTTTGTTTCTGTGTCTACCCACTACCTTCAAATAACACAGTGCAGAGCACCTCAAAGTGTTAGTCATGGTCACACAAGTGAGGAAATTTCATCAGGCACTATTGATCTTCTTTTCCCCTAAGGCTTAGAACTCATGGGCATCCTCATCATTTGCTCTGCTCCTTCCTTCTCTTCCTTTTGGGGGTATGAGCAGCAATGCAAAAATTCCTGTGCCTCTCTGCCAGTAGAATGCTGTTCTTGCTTTTTATAGAAAAACAGCCCATAAATGTCAGCATAAGAGAGCAAGTCCTCAGTGAATTGGTGACTTTTAGCAAATGCTTGTGTTGTATAGATTCATGTATCTCACTTGAATCAGCTTCATGCCTCACTGGGAGAGTATTACCTGTAGAAGACAAAGCAAAAAAGTCTCACTCTCCACATACTGATACCTTAAGTTTTGGCTTTTGTATTTTCCAGATTCTGTACTGCATTAGTGTGTAATTCTGAACTTCATATAAAGTGTCAGCAGTTCTCCTCACAGCTCAGTCAGCCAAAACAATCCTTTTCCAGCCCCAGAACCAAGGGCACTATTGCAGCTTCAGGCCCAAAAGGTGTAAAACAACAGGGAATTGAGGGGAGCAAACTGGGAGAATGGGACTGCATAAACTGGAGCTGTAATTGGACAATGAACCCCAATATGGAAATGGACCAAAACTTATAAAAGTGTGAAAACTTGTGACCTATAAAAGTGTGAAAATGTGTGATCCATCATCTCTCTTGGGTGTAGCCCTGGCTGGGCTCTTGCACTGCCCAAGGTGTATCCTTTGAAGGTCTTTTGATAAATCCCTACTTTATTCCTTTAGCTCTGTCTAGCTCTGTTCTCAAGGCATCAATGCTCCAACTGAGATTCCAGCTCCAAATCCAAAGCCAAGCTACAGTTCCTGCAGACACCAGAGAGCAGCACCTTGGCACCTGCACCCTGCCTCAGCACCTGGAGCACTTCACAGACACGAGCCCCTGTCTGCTGGCTGGCAAACATTCCCTGGCAAGGTCAGCACATTGCTCTGCTCACTATTCCTGTACCAGCTCTGTCACTGCCATATTTTCCGAAAAATCCTCTTTGCCCAGAATTCTTCTCATGGGAAGATGAGAAGCCTCAGAGAGGAATGAAAACAATAATTATCTGATTGCTACTCCTGTGTTTGCTGATTTGGAATGTGGCTGGAGATTGTTTATCAACAGGTGCATGTTTGATTGGTTTCATGTGAATTGTTTTAACTTAATGACCAATCACCATCAGCTGTGTCAGACTCTGAGGAGTCAGTCACAAGTTTTTCATGATCATTCTTTGTAACCTTCCATCTGTCTCCTTTCTCTATTCATAATATAATATAATATAATATAATATAATATGATATGCCTTCTAAGAACATGGAGTCAGGTTCTCCATTCCTCCTTTGTCCTGGGGACCCTGAAAATACCACACCAGCTCAGCATTTTTGAGCTTTTCTTTGGTCAGTTATAACAAAAGCAAAACCCCTCAGGTGCAGCAGAAGTTCCCAGACCACTTTACAGAATGAGTATGAAGAGTTTCACTGGTTATTTTCATCAGCCTAGTCTATATAATTTGAAGAGTGAAAGCCTGAAGCTGTTTCAGAGCTTGAGGTAGAGTCCACTAGTAAAGTTCATTCAACAAGATACCACAATCTGGTTATCATTTTGACCAGAATAGTTTTATAGCTTAATTATTTTCTATCTATTTATTATTTCTTCTCTTCCTAGCAATAGCAGCAAGGATGATTTTTGGTTTTTGATAAGCAATAGGCATATTTCAATGCCTTCTATTTTCTCATTAGTGAACAAATGCTTTACCTCTTCAGAAATTCAAATACTATTAGAAGCACCATTTACTATTTAGACCAAAATCTAAACATTTTTTAAAAGTAGCTAGAATCAGTAGGCTTATAGCAAAAGTAAAGTCCCTTTCCCATGCATTTGAAAAGGCGTTCAAGGGGAATAAAAAGCCCAATATACATTAGAACTTGCAAGAGATGTATCTTCAGCAATAGTTATTCAGAGGCTGATTTAGCCAAAGTCAGTGTTCTTTCATTCCTAAAATAGAATGTAGGTATGAGTTACCAAATGGGACTCTGCCATTAGTACAGTATTAATGAAATTGCACTTTTTAAAATGCTAGCTAGGAAAGGCATTGGAGAAAAGTAATAAAATCCAAACCATGACTTAGTTTTTCAATTGTTTAGAGATATATCTCTCAGAAACAACCAACACTTCCAGAACTTCCTCAGAAGTCAAGAGGAAGGATCCACTTCACACATCCTTCCCCACATTCAAAAGTTTCATATTAGTTTCATACCATCACAATGAGAAGTCCAACTTACATTATCTGATTCTGTTTATCTGAACATCATTCTCTTACAGCTTTGAGATTGCTAAAAAGGTAAGAACACTAAGAACAGACTGCACGAGGTAGAACATTTTGCAATTTTAATGATAAACATCCTTGTGCATAAATACTTTACTCTTAGCTTTAGTCCAACGAGACTATTCAGATGGTACATTAAATGATTTCATTTTAATGTATAGTTAAAAGTTGGAGGACCATTGCTATAAACTGAAAAACATTCAACCACTTTGTTCTTCATTTACTTGTGCTTTAAATGATGCCCTTTTTGCCTCTGAATTGCCAACAATCACAGACCCCTTGGAGGTAGGAGGGGGTGTGAGCTGTTAGGAGCAGAGCAAAGTGAGGACTAAACCTACTTGTCTCAGTAGCTCCAGCAGCTTCTGTTTGCCTGCTGAGCCAGAAACTCTAGACCTGACTTTTGTCTCTCCAAGGTGATGTTTATAAACAGCCTGCCCCTTGCAGTGCTATCAGCTTCCCATATGCTGGTTTTGACTTTACCATTCTTATCTTCAAATTCCTACTAAATTTTAGGGTAGCAGGGGTTTCACACATCAGACATCACCCTGTTTTACATCTTTCCTCTCCTCCTTCCCCTGGTACTGTGGGATAACCTGGATGCCAGGGCTGTTGACTTGTTTTAGAATCTGTTGGTGTCAAAATAAGAGGAAACTAAACAATTTAAATAATATAAATAAACCAGCAAAGAAAATATATTTTTTCTTTTACCCTTCTTAGAGCACCCCAGAATAT
>NW_005054388.1:2736835-2789381 GCF_000277835.1 Geospiza fortis
ATATTCTTATATATATATATTCTTATATATATATTCTGGGGTGCTCTAAGAAGGGTTTATACCAGAACTTACCACTGCTCCCCATCCTTTTGGTTAGAAGAAAATGGACCTGCATCACAGGCACAGTTCTGTCTTCTCAGGAAGGCTGACAACAGCTTGTCAACATTAACCCGAAATAATGCCACATAGTGTTAAGCATTAAGGCAGGGAGCTCCCAAAGATAAATTCTAAAACAAAGCTGTGGATGAATGGTCACATATTGTTCTAGATGGTTTTCCTTCACAGTAAAACTTTCCAGCTTATCCCTCCTTCTCAAGCCCTCCTTTTCAACAGCTCTGTCAGATGTCATGCACCTTATCTGAGAGAGTTGGAGCAATCCTTTGTAGCCCTATATTGCAAACACTTGTCAAGTGTTGCCCAGTCATCACTAACAAAACACTCTTTTCTTCAGAAAGGAAACAAAGATAAGGGTAGTTTACATCTACCCACAGGGCTGGGACTTCTGTGCCATCCTGGGACAGAGAGCCTGGATTCCACACGTTGTAAACCACTTACCAAATTTATTTCAAAAACCAATCACAATGATCAAATTTATTTCAAAAACCAATCACAATGATCAAATTTATTTCAAAAAACCAATCACAGGTATTTGGGATCCTGGAGCTGTTCCTCTAATACATTACAATGCTGTAGAAACTGTCAAATCAAAATCTCCACACCCCCAGATTCTCAGCTTTTTGCTGTTGTGCTGTACAAGCCCCAGCAGGGCACCAAGCACAAACAGGAGGCTCAGGCTCCCTCCTTTGCTGCTCCTTCTACACGACTGGCCACTCTAACTGGCTCTGTACCCATGAAGAACATTCACAGCAGTGAGTAGCACCAGGCTGCTGCTTGCCAAGGGCTGCCCAAGTATTGGAAACACTCATTTCATTCCAGAACAAAACCCTACAGTTTGGGATTTCTGTGGGAAATCTCCTATTTGTTTTCCTTGGAACTTTACACAAAATAAAGCAATAGATACTGAAATCTAGCAAGAGATCAAGCTCCAGTTTTTATCCTATTGCCACCACTTCCCTAGAAAATCAGAAAGAAATCTTAAACTCCACACTAATCAAATTAGTTAAAAAGTATGAAAAACCACTTCTTTGCCTGCAAAGATCAATTTTTAACTAGTTTTGATCTTAAATCTCATGGGAGCAGAAGGCTAAAGACAGGATTAAGTTCAAGAATATGTGTCACATTCCTTTGTCACCAAAACTCTGCAACTCTACAGGCTATTCTCACAACAATATTGTTTCCTTGGAGGAGTCAAGACTAGCAGATTCAGCAGCAGCCAAATTCCACATTTAACCACCATCTCTCCCAGCTCCTATCTAGCTGCAGAAAGAACTAGTGCCTTGAGAAGATTTTTCTATAAAGGAATAACCTATTTTAATACACAGGTAAATTGTCCTAAAATTGGCATTACAGTGGCAGAACCATGTCAGGTTCCAGATCACTCAGCTTGTTTCTATTGATGCCAGTGTATATCAAGTTACAGCCTTACTAGCTCAGCACAGGAGACTGGGCTCCACTCAAAATTACATTCTTATGTACAAAGAATGACTTGAGAATCTATGAGACTCTCTGTCTAGTTGCTAGGAGGAAGTTGATAAAGGTTTAATATCACAAGGATATTCTGAAAGTGTAAACTGCACTGCCTACCCCCCAGCAAATGGAAGGGATGACATTTCAGAGCTGTGTAAACTCTGTCCCCAGGCCTCCTTCCCTTCTAAGCTGAAACAATGGTTTGGCTTCACACATATGAGAATGAACAAATTTCCTCTGCAAGCACACAAAAGCTGGAACAACAATAATCACAGTTTTAATGGTAATCACAGCAGAAAGTGGAGCTGTAAACCCCTGACTTAGAGGAGCAGCCCCAGTGGAAGCTTCAGCAGAGCTCAAAAAAACTCCACAGGACTTTGCAAGAGCTTCCTTTAACTACACAGGCATGGAGGCTCAGGTCAGGCCTGACAACTGCAAAAGCCAAGGCCCAGAATCACTAAAGACTACTATCCTAAACAATAGGACTTTATATACCTGACTTTACAGAATCATCATTAAATAAAAGCCTGTAAATTCCATGATCATTAAAAAAAATCATCTTGTCAAAATAACCTATGCTTAAAATTTTATATATTTATATATCCATTATATCTATATATATTATTGTATATAAATAAAAATATATATATTATGTATATATATTATATATTTTATATAGTTATATCCTCTCTTCACTGTACAGCAAGACCTAACCCTACTTTCTGTAGCATAGAATTCCTAACTCAGCACAATTAGATCTCACATACATAAAGAATAACACTCTTGATGCAGGTAGGTTTTTACAAGATTCTTCATTTTTTCAAGGCTGATTAGGTCTGCGTCCAAAACAGTTTCCCATACACAATTACCACAGCATAGCATGCTTCTCAAATCATCCCTCAAGCCACAAATATTTTCTGAAAAACAAAGTTGGGCCCCAGTCCTGTGAAGCCAGCCTAATTCAGCTCATCAGAAGTAGCACTGTAAATCTGCTTTTTGATTTTCCACAGAACTGTTTCTAATAATTTGACAGCTAATAACAGAATCCTGCACAATTTCAGCTTTGCTCCAACTGCTGCCAAAAATGAAGTTGACATATCTGAATCCAGCTGATGTAGCTGTGTTGGGGTTTTTCACAAACAGGACAAGACTAGAAGGATTTGTTCCTTGAGCTTTATAGTGGCATCAGCCTCATTACAGGGTTGAGACAATTGGAAAATGGCAAAAGCTCATGTCTTGCCAGTAGCAGCCAAGATTTCTTTGTTACAGAGCATTTAAAAAACTTCCCAGCCAATAGCACATGGTAAAGCTTACAGACAGTTGTTCTGGCTGGTCACTAAAAGCACACACACACCTGCTTCACACAATGCTTGCTTGTTTGCCTTCTATTAACAATATACAACGTTATTAAGCTTAAAACCCTATCATGCTAAGCAGATTTTTCTGCAGTCTTGAGGTCCATCTCAGCCAAGCTTAAAACTCAAGCTGTTGTTTCATGTCCTTGCTTGCTGTACTATTGTAACTTTTTCTACTTTCAGACTTTGCAGCTGCAGCTAGTTCTGAGTTTTCTTTCTTTCTGTTTCCAAGGCCTGCTTTTACACCTTTCTGGAAATCCTCTTACCTTTACTATTTCCCACAGTAGCAGCAGCACAGAGGGAGCTGGAAAGTTTCATTAGCCCCTGTACAGCCCAGGCTATTGTGAATAACACCCTCCCTGGATATCTGCTGAAGATTTGAACTGCAGGCCTAGGAGAGAGCTAAGGGCTTGCAGCAGTAAGCATTGTACTTATGAATCACAGCATATTTCAAGGGTTCAGATTTTACACTGGCTTTTATATCACCTGTGTGCAAACTGGGAAGCACACCTGGTCACTGTACTACAGCTCAGCTTTTCAAGGGGAACGGTAGAAATAGCCTGGACCTTAAAAATATTTCCTAAAGTTACATAATAGTACAAAGTCTGGTGTAAAAGTGAGAGCCTTCCATTCACTTGGGATGTAATCCTCATTCCTGGATTATTTTTTGCTGTAGTTCATGTATCATCTACTAACTATGCCCTTCCCACCTCATCTCATTACAGCAAAACCACAGCAGATTAATCAGCTCCAGAGCTGTCATTTGACACAGAACACAAGCATCATGTACATATTATAGGAACAATGACTGATTTTTGGATGTGGTATCTGCTTACTTAGAGCTAGGTATTTAGATTTCTCCTTGAAGCTGAGCTTTGCATTCAGTGAAAGCATCTCCAGCTTTCAGCTAGAGCCATCCTGTTGTCCCTTTCTAAAAGGGAAGAATGCAGAAATACTTGCAAGGAAAACAAAACAAAACACCAAAAAAATACCAAAAAACAAAACAAACAAAAAAAAGTCCCAAAAAAGGACAAAGAGCAGAAGAACAAGGTCTTCACAACAATAGCATGGTCTAATCAACTTGTTGGTGAAATAAGGGGGTAGTATGAAACACTGGACAGTTCTCACCGACGCAAATTTCTAAGCACTTTTCCACATGGTCAAAATGCATTATTTTGGGGACGGACCTAAATTGTAGTACACAAAAAAAGTTGCCCAGTAATTCAATCAAGTTATTTGAATTTATATAGTAGAGATCAAAGTAGATGAGTTAATGCTTTCCCTGGCTCTGATCCAGGTAAGATCTTAATTAAGATGCTCCACTCCTTCAGTCCAATAAATTAGTGACAGACCAGTTTATCTAGAAAACAGGTGGCAAGGCTAATAATGGATATCATAGGATCACAATTACTACAACCAATAGAGGTCTTATTTCAATGGTCATGAAGTTCTACACCTGTAGCCACCTAAACAGTCTGATTGAGGGCACAGGAGGAATAGTTATTGAAGGTTCAATAATCATGACAGTTTAAGAATGGTGTCAGGGTATAAGCAGAGGATGCTGATGTAACTCTAAAGACAGTTTGACCTGGATGTTGGAACTGAGCTTAAGGTGATGTGGGAATCTCAGTTCAAATGCTGAAATTTTGACCTGCTCCACAGGTGTTAGTTGCTCTGCAGCCAACCTTGTCACAGCTATCAGAGTGTACAGACTAAAAAGTTGTTTAAGAAAAATATCCTTGGCAGATGGCTAAAGAGTGTTAATAGTGTAGCTGTATTTGAAATAGCAAGGCAAATACAGGTTAACTACAAAAGTTAATGAAGGAAGAGAATCTGTCAGTAAAAGGAATAAAGTCTGCAAGGTATTTACAACAGATCGTCAAAATATTTCAACATGATCTGTGCAGGGAAAAGGTGGCAAAATCCCAGCAAATTCCACATAATCAGAGTGGACAAGGGAGCCCAAACCCACTAAAAGCATGTGCAGAATAAGCACAAAGTGCTGTGATTCCTGGGCCTGAAGGATGAGCAGTCAAACCCAGAAGGGGGTACACAAGCCAGGCTCAGCCAAGCACATCTTTCATTACTGCATCAGCACAGCCCAAGAATCCAGCAGACCCCACAGTGAGGAGAGGTTGAGCTGCTGCATGAACTGGGTTTCTGCTGGGCTTCAACTCCTCCTGCTCACACAAGCAGATCAGCATAACACCAGGTAAGTGCCCAGTATTCATATCAGACCACCCTTCTCTAGTCCCTATTTCCTACACTTGAGTACATGTTTCTGCAAATGACAAGGTGAATTAGACATGCTGGAACCAGAAAAGGCCGCCCATACATATATCTGTTATTAGGAAAAGGACACTTTGAGTCCATCAGAGGGCAGTTTTAAATTTTCTAGTTAGAGTTCCAAGAAATTGAGGAGGAGGCAGAACACTAACTAGAGCATTAGTATTTTGAATATGATTTCCTAAGGAAACACAAGTTATTTACTACCTTGTGTAAGCAGCTTCCACAGTATCCAGCCTGGTTGGTAGCAAGTGTGCAGCACTTGCTAAGCAGTGACAAAGGAGCCTATTCCCACTGTACATATCCACTTTCTGCAAGAGCATCAGAAGCAGCTTGGAGCTGTTCTCTCAGTCTGGATGCCAGGATTTTGATAGCCCACAACATACATGCACTCAGTTCAAGTTAATTTTGATAGCCCACAACATCCATGCATTCAATTCAAGTTAATTTTGATAGACCACAACATCCATGAATTCAGTTCAAGCTAATTTTGATAGTCCACAATAACCATGCATGCAGTTCAAGTTAATGCTGGAAGCAAAGACAACTATTGAATGAAAATAAAATAGCACCCACTTCACACAGGGAAGACTCAAAGCATGATATCTTAGAAATTAACTATCAGCCACTTCAGAATGTGTTTCCTCAAAAACAACCTCTAGACAGCTTTATATGGTCTAATCTGGGTCAGTTGGACTTTCAGGTCAAACTGGTTTAAAACCCAGTGTAATGAGTTTACATAAACATTAAAGGTCTGTTCATATTTCACAAGCATAGATGTAATGTCTGTAAAGACAAAATTGCTCCATCCCTCAGAATTTTTTATACATACAAGCAGTTTGGAGTAAAATATTTCTGCACAGATGTCTGTTAATCATTTGGTGAAGATCCCAGCTGGTGCAAAGTAGAGGGACACCAAACAAGCAAGCTGCAGACACTGCTCATTTGCCACTTGGTATGTCAAGTGAAACTCTAAAATCCAAGAATTTTACTAAACAGTTCTAAACTTTAACAGGAGGTGGGTTTCTCCTCTAAATTTTCAAGAACACTCTTTCAACAAATCAGCAGCAAATATAATTTAGCAGATACAGTGAATAACTGACTTCTCACAGATTGACTAGCTGTTCACTCCTGCAAGTACAGACACTGCTTTGGTACTGATCCAGACAGGAAGAGACCAGGATGGATTGACTTTGACAAATGTAAACTATTCAACATATGCTGGCAGGAAATATTTTCATCAGTCAACCAGAATTCTGCCAGGACCACTAAACATCTTGTCAGTCTACACCACGAATGCAGTGAACACAAGGCAAAACAGAATACTGAGGAACAAATTTGAATAGATGGCTCTAATTGGAAGAGTATTTTCAAAATCTGGGCAACAAATGCTCAGGCAGGTGACATTCCCTCACTGCTCACACCTTCTTGTCTGTACCACCACCCTCTCTCATAGTGAGTCAGCAATGTGGATGACAGCTCCTAAGCAAATCTTTCTAGACCTAAGCTTTGCTACCTTAAGAAAACTATCCAACCACTTACATTAGCCTATGATCCTCACACAGCAGGACAGAAGGCCTCAAGGTAGATCTTGCCTATGATGCCTTGTGAAGGCTGACCTGGAACAGAGGCTGGACAGAGCTGAAGAATAAAGTAGGGATTTATCCAAAGGATCTCCTCAATGGATCCACCTTGGGCAGCACAAGAGCCCAGCCAGGGCTGCACCCAAGATGAACCAAAATGGTCCCAAAATGCACAACTGCTCACGGGGTCTGTCACTGGGATCAGTTCTGCTCCATTTGCATCTTGCAGTTCATTGTCCCATTCCAGCTTTAGCCCAGGCAGTCCCATCCCTCTTGTTTTTCTCTCTCCAGCCCACGGTGTTTGTGCTCTTGAGCCTGAGATTTGGATCATTTGTCCTTGGTGCCCAGCTGGAGCAGGAATTGTTTTGTCTCCCTGCTCTGTGCACAGAGCTCACCATCCCTTAATGTGAAGCCCAGACCCACATGCTAAAGCAGCACAAAACCTGAAAAATATAAAAGCCAAAACCTGAGGCATCACCTAGCCTGCAGAGATGATTATGCTGTGAGAGTAGTTCCATCGTCCAGTGGCAAATACACCACATTAGTCAGGAGCACTGTGACCTCTCTGCCAAGGGCACTCTGCCTGAGGGGTGCAAATCTGTTCCCACCACCCCTTGATCTACTGCTTTTTGTACAAATACCTTCCTCCTATCCTTGTTCCTCAAAAAGGCAATATTGAAAATACTCACTGCAGCACTGAGAACAGGAAGATCCTGTTTCACTGAAACTCTCCTGGTTTCATTGCAGTTGACAAGGGGGAGTAGCCTAGAGCCACACGAGTGTGGCTGGGTCACTATCCCACATCACCGCTTGAGGTATGGCTTCAGGGAAGGGAAAAATTGAACACACACCAGAAGAGGCACCATTCATTCCTGTTTTTCTTCAGGGATGTTGGCAGCGGCCAGTGCCATAGTCTCTGCCTCTCTCAGACCGCTGCCCATCCCTTCCCATCCCTCGTGCGTGCTTGTCCATCATTGTTTTTCACTGGCTCAGGGAAGGGGAGCATCAGCTGTGGGAACATGCTCATCTTGTCTTTATCCTAGGAATAACTGTGTACCACCACCAGACTAAGGGAACCATCTTGTCTTTGTTATGGGAATAACCATGTGTAACCACCAGATTGAACCATCTTGTCTTTATCCCAGGAATTACTGTGTGTCACAGACAGACTGTGTGAACAGCCATGTCTTGTCTTTATCCCTGGAATTACCGCATGAGGGAACCATCTTGCCTTGGTCTCATCAGCTGTGCTGAACTGGGTTGAGGTGCTCAGCACCTCCTTGTAAAGTGCCCTGTCTTTTCTATACTTTCATTATTAATATTGTTGCAGTTTTTGTTTGTTTCTTGTGCCTTTGCTGTTTGTTTTCATTAAGCTGTTATCTCAACCCGTAGTCTCTGCCTTTGTCCCTCTCTCATCAGAGAGGGTGGGGATAAAGAGGAGCAGTTTTTGTAGAGTTTAATTCCCAAGTGATTTTACACCACCACCACACTGACCAAAGCAGATTCCAGACATATGGAGCTGCAATCTCCCAAACAGGACAGGATGCAAAATGCTGATAATGCCATTTTAGGATCAGGTCTCTGCCATCATCAGCAAGTGACCTAAGGCCTCTGTCCCACACAATTGAATGAACTGACTACAGGTGCTATCTTTAAATAGGAAGTACTTGAGGTTAATGGCTGGCTGTATCTGCTGACAGCATTTTTTATAAAAACATGCATAATGCATGATAAGCAGTGTTCAGAGGAAGACAAAAATAGCTCTGTATCAAAGAAGCTGGTTCCTTATTTGCCTCCAAGGGCAAAGGAACATGCTGGTCTTGCATGTAAGCAAGTCACTTTTTCTTCTGAAAAGATGTTTCATCAGGTCTCCTACAGATAAAACATCTGCCAACATCAATATTCACTGCAAAGCAAGAAAACCTGCTTAACCAGAAGGTATAATATAACTTACTTCTGATTAAAGGTCTCTATTCAAAATAATGATGCGTTTCCTGGGCAGATGTGACTATTTGCTGAGACTCCAAAAGACCTTTAAGACTGACATCCAGCTGTTCTACATTTGATGAAGCGTATGTGGCAAGGTGATGCCACAGGGTGACGTGTCCTGATGAGATGGGTAAGGGAAGTCACCAGAGCTCTGGCCAGTTAAATGACAGAAAATTCAAGAAATACAGCAAGCAAGTAAGCTCAGTCTCCTGACCGCTGTCTCTTAGGGAAGAATGATCAGACTCAGGATCTGAAGGTGGTGTGGAAATTAAGATAACACTAGTAAGAATCTGAGCAGAAAACAAGACTTGTCCAACCCAAAGCAGACAAGGACAGAGTCAACTTTTGGAGTCTCCAGGGAAATGGTACAGTATGCCAAAAATAAAAAGGCATTACCTGTGTGGCAAGTCTGAAAAGGAATTAGATACTACTAGGCCAGTACTACCAGGAAGTGATGAACTAAGGGATAAAAATCCACAGAGCAATAAATCTGAGTTAGAACCATTTGAAAATGAGCCTCGAGCACCTTGCTTTCTGCATCCAATTGTCTTACCCAGACATTTAGACTGAATTTAAACTTCCAGCTGGAGGCTGATGCTGTTGAGGGTCAGATCCAGTTTAAAATGACAAGCTATAATGGGTTAGGTGCACAAGTAGGTGCTGCTTCTAAGGGTGACAAGTTTTCAGGTCTTGTGATTCTGCTGGTATAACAAATTGAGTGTGTCACTCAATAAAGGGAGTGATTTTTGTTACGGCTAAGTGTAACCACTGCCCCTGGCTTCTCATTCTGGTGACAGAACCCAAGACAAGACTTTCTCTGATACCCTTGAATTAACTGTGGTTATTTATTCAGTTTGCATAGCACATACCACTATGAGAGCAGGTGTTCCTTTAGCATTACAGTGCTCCTTAAAAGCTCTTTGGGGGCTCCCCGGGAATATTACAGCAAGGCAGCTGGTAGATAACAAGAACTTGGGTAACTATAGAGAAGCCCACAAAGAAACATGTTCCTTGAGTGGCTAAGCTGCCTCACAGATGCACATGACTAGCAAGATATCCCAAGTAAAGGTGCTAGCAGAATCAAAGCTGCAAAGCATAGTGGTAAGGGGTAAAAGGAAAGTGGATCAGTTGTATTCTGGTTGCTTTTGTACTGGCTTTTAGCAGATATATATGTAATTCTGAGGGTAACACTCCCCACCCTGTCACCTATGCCAAAAAATGACATAACACTATAAACCTTTATGTAGTGATTCTGCATTATGTCAGATATCTTGGCTAAAACAACTGTGAAAAAAGGGCATAACTCTGCCAAAGGAAGAAAACAAACTTTATTGGGATTTTTTTAGGGAGTAGGACAGCTGTGGACAGGGGTGAAAGGAAACTCAACTTTTCAAAGAGCTTTGTCAAGATATCGTAAAGAAGTCTAAAAGGCGGCAGCCTTCAAGTATTAATAACCCACTAAAAGGTAAACAACAAAGTAGGAAGGAAAGCATCTTTTCGTGATAAAAGAAGTTCGCTGGTATGGTCCCAGATGGACCTGTGTTGGAACATGCATTATTCAAAGTATTCAGAAGTGATCTGAGAAATACTGCGAGGAATAAAGAACTACTAAGAATAGTATGTTATATTTTCTGTATAAATTCATGGAGCAAATCTTATCTTGAGCCTCTCCAGTTCTCCTTGTTATAAAATGAGTGTAATGGAACTAAGCCAGCGCAGGAAAGGCAACAAGAATGAAAGATATGTATCAATTCCTGTATGAGGCTAGATTATAGACTAGAAACATATCATCCAGAGAGAAAAGGATATGAGAATTTTACACCATCAACAGCTTTGACACAGCACAACTAGTTTTTTCTAATTTTAGTCTATGCATTTTATCTATTATCACAGAAGGCTTAGAAATTCAGAAAGTGCTTTTTGATACTATTTATAACTTCACTAAAATGTGTTGTCATAAAACGTTGTGAATATCAAAGACTTACACTTTTTTCCCCCTCTTCCATGTCTGCCTAAGTACCATCTCTGCATATTCAGTCCTGAGAAGCAGATAAAAGAAATCAGTCTTTTACCATGGTCCTATGCAGCTTGTTCTAAATCACCAAAATCACCAGAGTTAACATCCATGAATTGATATTGCTGGAAGATTTCCACATTAAATCGAGCAGGGAAAACTGGGGTTCACAAAGATGAACCTCCCTAAGATGACAAATACACCAGAGCCTTCCCTTTGTGTGTTTCTGTAGGAGGTGGATGTGGGTGGCTGCTTGCAAAGTCACCTGGGCTCTGACTTGGACACTACACACAATTTTCAAAGGCTCACTGAACAATAGAGAGGCCTACCTCTAACAGTTATTTCTCATTTTTTCCCCCTAATCTTTAGCAAGTACTTCAGCATCTAGCTGCAATTAGATGAGAGATTATTTGAGGAGGAAATATGGGTGATTACTACAGAAAAGAATGTATTTACCCTCACAACAACTTCACCTAAAAATCCTGCAGGAACTCTACACAGTTCCAAGATGCACTTGCTTCTGCTGCTGTAAATATTAATAAACTAGGAATCAAATGTATTGTCTCTCCTTCATTCATGGAGAATGGTAGAGGTGTGATAAATGGCACAGGAGGAATAGTGCTTTTATCTTTTTCAGCTGAGCAGGATACAGTATTTCTATTCAGCCTAATAGGAAACCCATGGGATTGATGCAGATGAGGCTCTTATCTCAAGAGCTTTTCTCCAGAAGTGAGATAGTCCAAGCAGAAAAGACTCCTCTATTCTGTTCTCAAAGACAGAAGGAAAAAGGTAAAAAAGTCACACTGTTCCTAGGTCAACAACAAGATAGTTGAATATCACCACTTACCTCCTGAATGAGAAACATTAAACATTATGATTTTTTTAACTTCTTCCACTGCCCAAGTGGTTTGACAGAAATATCTAGAAATATTTCAGTCCACCTGGGGACCACCTCTGCCCTTGACTCTTTATTGTTCAGTTTAAGTTAATATTTCCTCTTTCTTCAGCAATAAATCCCCTTGCCTTGGTGCAATGTAGAGCTTGGCAAAACATTGCATAGTTCCATATCCTTTTCAGCACAAAGTGTGTTGAGAAGGCTTTACAAATTTGACATGCTACCTTCAGAACACTGCCAGCCAGCCTTTGAGGGTTAGTATTTCTAGTTCCTTATCAGACTTGCCACACAGATCATATCTTTATATTTTTGGCATAATGTACCATTTCCCTGGAGACTCCAAAAGTTGACTCTGTCCTTGTCTGCTTTGGGTTGGACAAGTCTTGTTTTCTGCTCAGATTCTTACTAGTGTTATCTTAATTTCCACACCACCTTCAGATCCTGAGTCTGATCATTCTTCCCTAAGAGCCAGCCACTAACACAACCAAATTCTGTTAATTTCTATGGTGGGTAGGAAGTCACTTGTCTAGAACTTGTGATCCTTCTCACTGCCATTTTTCAAGCTGCTTTTCTCCAAGTTTTATTTTTTTATGTGTACACACACTGCAGTCCTTCACCCAACTTCAAACAAGCTCCATGGGGTATTTGTACAGACTTTCCAGAAGGATGATTTGCCTCATTTCCAGTGTCCTTCCTGTTACAAGTCCTGTACAGTCAGAGAAAGCTGTTCACAGATCTTATTACTAAATTACAGTAGGATTAACACAACACATTTGTTGGATTAAGCTCTTTTTTGACTCAGAGATGGAGTAACTGAGAGGTGTTTTAAAGACTTTTATTTTATTGTGAAGGGTGAGACAATACAGATGTTATAATTCATGCCATTACAATCAGAAGCCAACTATTTCCTAATTACAATGCACTAGAAACGTTTCTTGGCCTATCAGCTTTTGTCACACTGTGCTGTAAATGCCTTAAAACCAATCATCTAAAATTACCCCTGGTGGGTCCCACTACAGTGCATCTTTCACAGTTCTATTTCTCCAAAGTATCCAGTCTTATTTGCAAGGCCATCCTTTGAAACTTGTTCCTGGTTCCATTTCTCTCTCACCAATGTCTGTCCCATTCCATGGCATTTCTAAATCAACATTTCTTATCTCAAGGTTTGAATACAGATGCAAAATATTTGAATCTTCTGTTAAGTTTTGAGAGTTTTCTACAAGTTCATTTCCCACACAACTTATGGACACACGTACATATCAACTTCCCTCGCACAGAATCCCTCCCATGAAATCTAAAGCCGCACATTGCAGAAGATATGCATTGCAAGCTGGTTGGCCCTCATGGCTTGGTATGACCACACCAAACATGACACAAGGCACATCAAACCACACTAACAGAGGAACATTCCTCCTCCCAGCTGGCACAAAGCAAGTGGAGCTGTGCCCTCTTTTACCCAAAGGTGTCCTGACCAAAGGAGTTCAGCTCACATTGGGCACAGGGCAGTGACTGCTGGAAACAATGATCTTCAGGTTTGGCTAGATTTAGACAAGACTTAACCATTTTCACCACTTTTAATGAAGGGATGGGACCACTGTCTGGCTAAAAATGATTTATTCCTCAGGTAAACATCAGTCTCAGAGGCTGTGAGGTTTAAGAGAGCAAGCACTCAGCCATAGCTCAAAGTGGGCACAAGTTTCTTCATTACAAGGCAATATAGAACTTTCTTATCCAATAGACAGTTGTTACAAGGTTTATTTGGCTTTTCTGACCTATTACTTTAATTTAATTTTGCTGCACTGTGGATACTTTTATTCAATGGGCTTCTAACTCACATACACACATTTGCTTTTATTATAACTTCTAAAATCAGCTTCCTCCATACTATTACATTACCACACTATAAACCCTTCACCATCTTATCAATACAGTTTCTCACTTACTTAAGGCATATTCTTTCTTGCAACTATAGAAACATAAGTGTACGATTTTTCTGCCCAATGCCTGTGTATTTTTTTTTACATCAATCCAAGCTTCTTCTAAGACTGTCAATCAAACTCTTCAGTGTTATGGAAGTTTCTGTTTTTCCAATTCCCACAAAGACCGTCTCCTGTTGAGTTATGGGCTACATGACCACTCTGAACAGTCTGTTATCTACTGTGATGCAAAAGGCACATCACACCTTCCCTCCTTGAGCTGAAAGCATCAATATCTACACCTAGGGCACTGTTGGTATTCTCTGCAGCAATCTCACAATTGTAGATACCACAAAATGTAACTTCAGGAAAAGACCATTAATTTTAAAGCCTTTTTTTCCATCTGAATAAACAACTTACCCATCTAGTTAACAGTGTTGTACCAACAAGAAATTGAACAGCATGGTCACCTCTGGAGTCTAGAGCTGTGCTGCCACCAAATCTAGCTGTAAGCCTGCCTTCATATCATTATTTCATTGAATGAGTAACCCAGAAACTTCTATAGGATTTACCTGCAATCAGCCAGCTAACAGCAACAACAAAAAAAATTCTTAATTTTTGCTTCTTACATCTAATACAGTATCAGAAAAGCCTGTAACCCCAACACAACAGCAGAATCTTTCTAATTGCCTTGACCAGCTCCTCAAGTTATGAACATAACCTTAAACTAGCTAGGAAATGCATCTTTTCCCTGCCTGAATTTGCCCCTCAAGGGGCTAGCCTGCTCCAGGCTGGTCAGAGTCCCCTCACAGCTCCCCTTTAATCAAGAGGGGAGCACAAGCTCTTTAATCAAGTTATCAAAACAAAGCTTCTAACTCACCAGTTACTCTTCCCTCCTGCCCTAATCAGTGTTTCATGTGTCAGACACTTGGGAAGATGATTCTTCCCTCTGTAAATACCTTTCTGTGGCCTCTAAAGTGACAAAAGGAGCCCTGCAGAAACATGTCACAAAGTGCTGGTTCCTAATTCCTGCCACCAGCTCAGCACAATTAACTCCTGGCAGCTGATATGATTCATTGCCTTGTTCTTTAAAACACCACAGTTTCAGGTTGAAGCCATGAAATCATATTTTCAAATTACAGCAGCAGCCACTCATGCTATGGAAACTATAAAATTTCCACTCAATGCATGTTAATTGGATTATTATTTTGAAGTCATGCTTGCCGTCCCCAGATTAATAACAAATGAGCTCCCTCTAATTATTATTAGAATAACTCACATGCAAATTAATGATTAGGCCGTTAACACCATGCAGCTGAATTGCCATTAATTCTCACATTTGAGCAAATCAGCTAATAAAGTGACAATAAAAAAGGGAAATTCCTTTATGCATTACTGAATTCCTTCACTCACAGCAAAGGCATACAACAAAGGACTCTTAAGCACTTTTTCCTTTTATGAAATGTTAAACTGAATTTATTCATCATTATCTGGTAAAAAATTACTACAAAAAGCTGCATTTGTAAGTCTTGTATGTTTATAGGTAGTGCTAAAGTAAAATCTTTTGACCACTGCTCATAGGGCACAGTGTAACACAGGCAGTCCCAGACATAACATAATCAGAATAACTCAACGTTTTAGAAATAGTTGTTCTACAAGCAACAGCACCAAATAATAGCTGTCACCTGATAACCACTGCAGGATTTTTTACATGTGTAGGACTTCTAGAAATCAACATTTGCTAAATCATCAATATGCTTTTCAAAGGGATGTAAGCTAATCACTCTTTATGAAAATTGAGACTATACTACTGCACATTTATGAGCAGAGGAATTGAGTTTCTAAAATTGTATGAGTACATTATAATAAAAGTAGAGAACCTCTTCCTAGCTACCCCCCCCGACCTTTCTGACACATTTACCATCATTTACCCATTCTGTAGTCATTCAGTAATTCAATAAAATCCAAGCATAGCTCATAGCCATCTTATAAACCTTTCAGCTTCTCAAACTTGCTTTGGGCTGAGCTTTCCTACCTTCCAAATCACAGGCATTCAAAAATCTAATGCACTCTTAGGTAAGGGAGACCTTTCCCTCCACCCTCACCTTCAACCTATTTCTTTCTAATCTCAGGTTTAGGTCATAATTTTTGTATTCTGAATATAGTTGCTTTCATTACAGAACACACAATATTATCTGTATATTTCTACATTATGAAAATTGGAATTTGCTGGAAAATGCAAGTGGCACTGCAGAAACCCATATCCAGTAGTTTCCCAGGAAGAATACCCGTGAACAAGAACATATAAAAGATGCATAGCTCTGGATATGATTATGATGCTTTTTGGTGCAGAAGGAATAAAAGATCTCCTTGACTAACTTAAATGATCACATTGCTCACAGTAAAAAAACTGCATCATTTGATATTAATACCCTTGATGCTGATATTAAAATCACCCAACTGATGTAATTGGAAATGTTCAGGACCTCCCTCAGGAATGATGAGTAGCACTGGTCAACATTTGCCACTGATTTGCTAAGAGCTGTGTTTCTGTGTGGATTACCCAGATCTGCAACTTCAGTTCAGCACTCTACAAATGCACACAGAACTGTGGCCAGATGGGTAAATCAGTGAACTCTGCTCATGCTTTATTAGATTCAGCATTCTCAGCAGTTTGCAAGAGCAGGAATAAAACATGAACACCAGCTTCCTAACTAGCCACCACACCAGCAGAATAATAGACTTGCTCTCCATCTGGGTACAAAAAAATAGCAGGAAAACTACCCCCACAACATTATAAATGTCCTATTTGTGTGACAGACTGGAATACATTCAAACCATACAGTGGCAACTGTGGTTTAGTCCATTTATCCCATGTTTAATAAAGGCACTTCAGAAGACTGTCTAGCTTACCTTTAGCCCTCAAGGAGTTTAGAGTGGTGCCAAATAAAAACCTCCTTGTTATCTGGATTATATGTAATTGCTCATCTAAGCTTTTATTTCTTCCCTTTCCAGAGAGCATTGGCTGAAATACACTGCAAGTCCCACACCCTTTTAATCACACAGCTGCAACAGTGTCTTCTGCTCTTCTTCATTATCTGAGTGAAACAAACCTAGACACTTTGGTCCAAACACAACTTGAATGCTCAAACCGGCAAATCAATCAGAACAATGGCAGCTTGTCATCACTGTAAATCCCTTTTTCCACCTGGGAAGAAGTTACAGTCACTTTAAGTGTCTTCTGGGAAGAAGAATTGGGCAAACAAGGGTTCAAAGCTACTCTAAGGAAAACATTTTGGTTTTCCATTCATTAAAAAGGAAACAGAGGAAGATTATCTTTTCTTCTTAAACCTGAACCCTAATTTAGCACCAAGAGCTTAAGATCACTCTTTCAGAATCCCTTCTTCAATACAGGGTTGTACTTGGTATGCTTGTTATATATTTGTGGTAAATTGTTCATTTCCTTCTCACTCTCTCCAAATCAAAGTCAGCATCCAGTTACAACACAGCTGAGGAAATAATCAAAAGCTTCTGTAAGTCAGGAAGAGTTGGGCCCCTGCTACTAAAATCTGCAACAAGAACTTTTGCAGTATTATTTCTTCTGATTGTCTTGATAGAGAATTTCATAATCTGATGGTATTTTTTCTACCTCTTGTTGTATTACCATGCCTCAGGTGCCTCTAAAAGAAGGAAAAATGAAAAACCCATCAGTGAGGACAGAAGTGTAAGACTTCAAGAAGTAAATATTTGTGTAAAAAATAGTAAGTATACTTTATTTTGGATTTATTTTGGATTTATTTTGGATTTCAGAAAGCCAGCATGGTGAGGCCATAGCAAGGAGAGCTAGAGGTTTATGCCTCACCCAGAATGTCTCCCCAAAGCTTTGGAATTCAGTGTAGAAGGCTGTATGGAGTGGTCTCACTAAAAGACAGTAAGTTTGATGTACTCTACCCCAATGCTACTTTTTCCAAAGTTTAAATTTCCACATGCTTTGCTGATCAATAAAGTGATTCATAGGTCTGTAGGAAAAAAATAAAATAAAACAGGAAACAATAGCAAAAAAAACCTGCTTTCATCTCTTGATAGGTAGATCTAGCTTGAAAATTCATTGCTATTGAAACATTAATTCAGCTGAAACTACAGCATTTTAGAATGAGCTAGTCTTAAGTAAATGCTTTGCTTTGTTAAGGTATTTTTCAAAAGGAATTCTCTAGGACTTTTTAAAAAGGCTAAAAATGGGTTTGGTGAATCTATACTTAGCTGCATTTCATCTTTTTTAAAACAGTTGTCTCAGTTAAAGAACATGTCTTTTACTGTGCTAACATGTGGTATGATTATTTTGAACTCAGGCAAAAAGTATTAGGAATAGGAGCCTGATTTCTTATCCCTAATTGGATCTGAATTTCTGAATCACTTGTCTTCAGACTGCACTTCCCCTGGTGTACAACCTCACTGAGCACTTCATCTTCCTTGCAAAACGTCTAGGTATTGTAAAACACACCTCTTGTTTAACTTTTCTTACTAAGAACCTTTCCTGGTTGAAAACACACATGTAAGGCCTTGTTTTTAACCATTTACATGGGAAAGTTCAAGGAAAATATCCCATATTTTAGAAGTAGCATGGTCTTAATAGTGATTTTTCCATTATAGATTCATGGGAGAAGGTTTTAGTGCAGCATTCTAATATGGAAAAACTTGTATTAATGACAAATAAAATCGTTGGTAGTTGACAGTTACCAATAATCAATTTGAACTCTCATCCAAATCCAATCAGCTTCACAGTCAAATGCTTGTCTGTGGCTAGAAAAGTCAAACAGATGCTGAAGCAGCTTTGTGGGTGGATGCTGCCTTCTCTGGGCTTTGGCTTACAGAAACCTTGGCCAAATTTTAAGCCTTATAGCAGAGATTGTTTGGAGGCTGGGGTGTGGCAGAGCTAGGTTCAGTGCTCCCAAACTGAATACAATAAAACCCCTTTTAAATATATTTCTTAACTTCTCATTAAATATTGGGCAAGGGTGTTTGTACTCAGTATAAATAAGATGTAACTTGACTGGCACCTTTATTTGCAAGTATCATGTGAGTATTACCAAACCTATTTTTCTGGTCCAAATGTAAAAATTAAAAATAAATTATAAAAAAAAATTGCAAGAAGCAGACATCTTAAAGAATGGTACAATTGAAAAGCAGGGGAATGGGGTTATTTTGAACTGAGGAGTAGAACATGAAATATGAGCTGCCTTTAATCTGAGAACTGCATTAAAACCTGGTCTGCCCTTGCGTCCAATCCCCCTCAGCTGCTGCACTCCTGGAATTTTTCAGAGATCAGAATTTTCAAGTTGTCTTATGCTCCTTGCATGCCTTTGTTATGTTGGTGAGAAAAGAAGATGATTCTGGAGAAAGGAGTGTTCAGGAGGTTCATTTGCAACAGTATTAACTGAGGATTTGCCACTATCAGAGCACAAATTAAATTCTGTTAAACTGCCTCATAGTGCTCTGGATTATAAAAGTCATAGCTTTATTCTAAGTGTACAAGCAAATGCTTTATTTAAGACAGGTGTTTCTGTAAAGAGAGCTTTTTTGAGAAACAAGGGATAGCATTTTTTGGGTGGAAAAAAGGTCAGCTAAAAAGACTTCAGAATGCCAGGAATGGGATATTGATTTTTTTTTTCCTATGTAAAATCAGTCCTAATGTGTTCCTTCCAACCACTGACAAGGCTTATTCTAATCACTGTCTGAAGAAAATTAATGTGAGGCTACCAAAAATCTGTAATATGGAAAAAAAATTCTTCCTTCAAGGAAGAAAAGGGTTTGATTGTGGTTAAAGGTGCTTTTACTGACTGACTGTTCGAGTAGGTGTAATTTCTAATTACTTTAATTATCTCATCAGTGTTATAAAGCTGGAGCTATTTTAATCATGTGTATAACTGTTAAAATTATTTTTAAGATTCATTATTAAGCTTATATCCAGAAGTATAAACCTATAGTTCTTCTTTAGAACTATGCATTTAGTGATCTTTTTGACATTAAACTTCATTGACTCTGTAAGGAACATTGAAAACACAAGCTCATCAGGTGAAGAAGTTTTTTGGGTTTCTGTTTGTTTTTTTTTTTTTTACTTTATGTGTGTGATTTATGGTCTTTTAAGGCCATAATAAACCATTCTCATTTGCTGTCACAGTGCTGCCATTCCCCCAGTGCCTCCTGACCCAAGCAAGCACTATTTGATCTTGGGCTTTGCAGCTATTTGGGTTAATTATTTTAAAAAGCTACAGCCAGGATTGAGCCTTTATGTAACTGAGAATATTCCAGTCATCCTGGATGTTCTCTAGGAGAACACAGACCATTTATGTGCGTAATTAAAGGATTCATCATGATTAACAACACTTTCATGAAGAGCAGCAGTTCCATGAGTTAGACCAAGCCACTCTTGGGCTGCAAGAGTAATTATTGGGGTTTTGCCATGTCTGAATAAGTCTGGAGTATGCTGACAAAGAAAAACATTAATCCCCATTTTCATGGAATCCATTGTGTGTCTGGAAGCTGCCAGAACCCTGATGAATTATGTTTGCAAGGAGAGGAAGTGAATGAAATTCACTGAGGATGTTCTATTGATTCCTGTGCTGGCACATAGAATCTATACAACTTCTCAGGAGGTAGGGAAATCCACATTGCAAATGAAGATTTAATAATTGTTATGGAGCTATCCAAGTGAATTAAGCTGCTCCTAAAAAGCTTCTGATTCTCAATTGATTTCTGCTTTCTCCATAGCAGGGTTCATGCTATATAGTACTCCAAATACCAATTTATGTCCCCCCCTTATTACAGATGGTTCATATCCATTAGAAATTTGCCAAATAATTCTTTAAATTATTTTTGTGGCTTTGGGAAGGAAAGAAATTTGAAATTACTAGATAAAATAAAGGCAAATTATCACAGACATTTCTTTTATGAAAAATCCTCTCTCAGGATTTTTCCCGCTGAAGCTGAGAAGTTCAGCAACAAGATGTAAACAATAGGTTATCTGCTGCTGTGGAATGCAACAGGTCCATCTGGATTGGCCCAGCTTGGATGTTTGTAGTTAGTGGCCAATCCAGGACTGAATTCTCTCAGACAGAGTCAGAGAGAGCTCCTTTGCTATCATTCTTTCTTTTCTATTCTTAGCAGCAGCTTCTGAAAAGCTCTCCTGCTTTTTCTTTTTAGTATAGTTATAGTATATGTATATATCATAAAATAATAAATCAAGCCTTCTGATAATGGAGTCAAAGATCTCGTCTCTTCCTTCACCCAAGAACCCTTGTGACAACTGTCACACCAAATAGTTAAATATCCACTGTAAAATGATATTTTGAAATGACCACAAAACTTGAACAGTCAGTGCTTCTCTACATTTCTGTAGCCACACTGTGGCTTCTTGAAACAATCAGATAAAATCTTAAAACAAATGGAAAAAGTATACTCAAAAAATGTGGAAGTGGTTGATGGGGCATAAATAGATATTGGAAGCCATTCCTTGAATGACCTTAGAGACAATGGGATTTTTGTATACCATTCTTTCTTACAAATTAAACAGAGGTAGGATTATTCATTGGTTTCTTACATTTCATCTTTAGAGGTGAAATATCAAGAGATGCAGAATTTTTTCTGCTGACAGGGTCATGGAGTTTGAACCTGAGTCACTTTGTTATGTAATATGAATGATATTAAAGATTTAGGTGAACCAGCTTGAAGATGCCAATAAGACCCAAAAACCATTTCTTTCTAAGGGTAGCAGAGCAGAGTCTTCTGTGCCTTTGCAAATATACATTTTTCTGTATCTTATTTTGGTACTAGATAAGATTTATTCCAGTAAATATAAATACCATGCTTAATACTGTGCATTCTACTAACTATAATGTCAGAGAATTACTAATTTTTTTCAAATCTGCTGATTTCCTCTTTCTACTTTGTCACTCTTTCATAACAGAAGCCCTCTAACTGTGCATGTTTATAGACTGCGTATTTTAGTCAATAAATGTTTTTATTGACTTGCAGGGAGTTCAATATTTGGTTAACATGAAAATGACTGGCTTGTGGGAGAACTCTGAGAAGTACTGAACCCTATAAAATGGGCAGATAAATGTTTACAAAGCCAGAAATGTTGAGAGAACAACACAGTAAAAAGTTTAGTCTGCTATGTCCTGACTCTCCTTGTGTAAGACATCTCCCTACCCTGCTCTTTTATCAAATGGAGGATTTCCAATTCAGTATTTTCCTGTCACTTACTCTTCTGGAGTGACTTTAGGTGTGACAGTTTGTGTAGTTCAGGCATTAAGTTGTAAAGGTGTTAATCTGGGTTACTTTGGGAACCTGCAATATGAGCTCTCTCAAATAAGACTTCTCTAGGGACAGCAAAGATCTTGGATTTAAGCTCAGGGCCAACTACTGAAGCAACTGTTCCATGAGACAGCAGTGAAAATATTAAGTCCTTTCTGCAGATTATGGTATTTTCAAAAAGCACAAGAAACTAAACTAGAATTTCTCGTGTCACGATAATACATTTTCCAGCTTAAATTTCTGAAGATAACTGACTGGTTAAAAAACAGTTTAGGAAAATGTAGAGCAGATTTGGAAAATAAAATTTTAATTTCTTTTTCCTATCTTGCTTTTGTTCAGTATGGTGGCATGGTCAAAAATATCCTGTTAAGTATGTGCATTTGGAACCCATGAAGAAAAAAAATGCTACTTCATGGAATTCATGCCCTGGAATGCTTGAGTTGGCTTTCAATCTACAAATTTTCCTTGAACCTAATAGGTCAGGTACATTCTTTGACTTTCTGTAAAATCCCCAATGCATCCTGAGCCTAGGCCTCTGCCATTTGGTGAAGTATTAATAGGCCAAATTCAGTATTTACCATTTTATTAAAGTACAACTAATCTGAAAACCCTTTGCATCATTCTAAATGTTCTTAATAGGATATTTTTCCTCATGGGATTTGCAGTGCTTATAAAATAGTTTTATTTGTGAGTCATGAGCTGTTGTTTGGAATTCTCTGCCAGGGTGCTTTTTTGCTGAATCTTCAGAACAAAATAGCTGAAGAAAATTACTTCATTTCTAGACCTCATTTTTAAAAAATGTTGAAAGTAAACCAGCAGGAGAAATGAACCCCACAGAAATAATTTGAGAGAACATCTCACATTGTGCTAAGCCTCTGTAAACACAACAGGGCTACAGGCCTTCAATTACAATATTTTCTAGCCATTATTCTAATTAGTTGTTTCATGGGGGGGTTTTTTCATGGGGTGTACCATGTAGAGTGGAAGGTTTCCTACCTGGCTGCTTTAGGATTTTTTTGGAAGGTTTTTTTTTACATGGAGTGGAACGTTTCTTACCTGGCTGCTTTACATTTGCACTCCTCAGCTGATAAAAATGGGGATTTGCCAGCTGGAAGGACACACCTGAGGTTTGCTCACAAATCTTCTTCCTGCAATCTGGCTTGTTAGGGAAGCAATGTCTTTAGATGGTGTAGGTTAAAGCAGTTGTTGATGGTTCTTTCTTGTTGATGTTGATTTTTTTTTTTAAACTCAGGCCCAAAGGTATAAAATTATTACAGTCTGGTTGATACTGATGAACAAACCTTTTACTTCTGTGTTTTGTAAAAGCAAGCATTCTTGCACTGGGTGTTAGCAGAGTAAGTTTTCCATGCCACATGGTCCTCCTGTGATGTCTGATTTTTAAATATACTGTAAAAGGGAGTAACATCTTTAACTAACAATGGATTCTTCCTGGTATAATTAAAATTGACACAATAGGTCACGTACATAGAGCCAAGGATCTCTAACTCTTGAGGCTGGTGAGGAACAAGTCTTCCTCCTGCAAGCTGGCTTGTTAGGGAAGGGATGTCTTTAGATGTTGTAAATTAAAGAAGCTGCCGATGGTTCTTGCAGAATCAATACTCAAATAAGGACAATTGTTTATAAACATCATGGAATTCTCTCAATTCCCAAAGGATAAACCTAAAGAATCTTATCTGCATGAAGGCTTCTCTTCCATTACCTAACTTCTGTTCCACTACCCAACAAAGCAGCTGCCTGAGTCTGAGCAGAGAATGCTGATTTACAGGGAGCTGGGGTGGTGTCACAGACAAGGAAAAGAAAATTGCCATGCAACAAGCCACTGTACCAGGAGTGGTCACACTGTGCTAGAAATAAGGATTTAATTTAAACTTAATGAGTTTTCTTTATGCTGGTTACAACTAAACTGATGAGAAATATGTGTTTTGGTTTTACAACTGTGCTGCGGGAGAAGCATTTATTACATAGCTGTTGAAGTGGCTGTTTTCTTGATCATTTGATATTTCATGTCCAATAATAAAAATGAATGTAATCTAAATGCAGAATCCATCTTATTTAGGGCTCATAATTAAATGCTTTCCAAAAATGTTTATCATAACTTCCCAGTGTGGCTTGTGGCTAATTTAATCAAATGGTAAGATCCTTCTCCTCTCACCTGTGTCTGCAGCAGATAAAATTGTGAGAGGGATATGTTGCTTAATTAACCCTGTAATTCTTACATTTGGGTTAATTAGCATCTAAATTAAGGTTTCTTGTGTATCATATGCTTGGTGCTGTAGTCTATTCTGCACAATTTATTCCTCTGCAGCTAAGATATTTCTGCTTGCTAACATGGTTTGATTGCTTTCATATGAAAGTTTTGCATTTCTCTGCTGCCTTATGTGCACCTCCTGGGATACTAGTTACAAAACACATTACCTGATAACTAAAATAACTGACTGTTCAAAGAATGGACAAGATCCTGGCTGTGAAAAATTTTGGAATCCTGATTTGGTTACCACCTACATTTGGGTGAATGTGACCACATCCCGGTGCAGTTGGTAGGATTTAAATGTGTTCAAATGTTGTAAAAATTTGAATGCCTTTGATGAATACATTCAGGTGTTCAAACCTGCTATCTCTACTTACTCATGAAGTATCAGTTTATTTAGGATTTGCTGACTGGAAAATGGCTGAGTTATTCAGGAACATCTGTATTCATAACAGAGATAACAAGAAATGAAGACAATCAAAAAATAAAGTTGTAGCTTTCCCATCACAATACAGTAGGAAAGCTACAGATTGCAGTTTCTTACTCTGAGACCATCATTAAGAGGTGTACCCTCTGTCCTTCATTCATTTAGTCTGAGCTCCTATCACCCCTCTGAGGGACAGTCTGGGGAAGTCTGAGCTAAAATGGTTAAACATAAATCAGAGTGAGGTATAGAACATTATTGTATTCTGTGGTTTGAATTTCCAGGAAGGAATTTTGCTCTGAAGGAAAACAACTGTTTGCAAGGCTCTGCCTTGTGACTGTGGGGCCCAAGCACCTCAGACTCTGTTGCTTGTGGGATGGCTGCAAAGAATTCAGTTGTTCATGGAAACACAGAAAGTCTCTGTCTGGTCCAGAGCCAGTCTGGATAAACTACTTTATTCAAAGAACTTGCAAATCAAATGCTCATTATGACTCCAAGGAGTGCCTTTAAAAATGGCCAGCCCACACACCTTGCAATCTCTATCTCTCCATAAGTAGATACAAAAAAGAGTAGGAATTAAAATATATTTTTAATATTAAAATATTAAGCATAAGCTGAGAAATGTGGGGTTTAATCCTTTTTCATTCTGAACAATGCATCACTTTCAGGTCAAATCTAAAAGTGATGAACAGTTTGCCTGTAAAGGAAAAACCCTTATCAGAAAGGCTCCTTAAAACAGCTTATGAATTATTTCTTAGGGAAAATAGCTCTTTTCAGAGCATGTTTCAGAACCAGGAAGGCCAAATACGTGCCCTGGGTTTGCGGCAGTAACAAGGCACAGCCGTGCTTTGCATGAGTACAGTGATTTTATGAGTTACAGGATTTCATGCACAGAGTCCATGACTTGAACCCTCCACCCTCAATTCTTAGGAGCTTACCAGGAGTGTACAGCTTTCAATTCACAAACTTCTAGACTGATTAAATTGAGCACAGTGTATTGTCATCTCACAACACAGATTTTTTCTGTTGGCTTGTTCATGCTGTAATAGCACAAACGAAAAAAAAAAAATCCCAGAAAACCAACAATATAAAAACTTTACTCTGAAATTATACTGAAAAGTCTGAAACAGTGCTGATAGGGAGTTAAAATTACTTCCTTATTTCATCTGTGAAAAATACTCTTTCTTAATGCATTATTCATTGTGGACACAAATACTCTGGATGACATCAGACCAATTGAGAAGCAATTTGAAGAAAATATTTTCTAGGAAAGTGTATGCTATTCCCCTTAACCACTGAAATGAAATAAGCCAGCAAATAAATATTCAACACTGGTATTTTATCCACTTTTCCTTATCAAAACCAAGCTGTGAAGCATGGGAAAATTGATATTAGTCTATTGTGCAGGAAATCTGTGCACAGTATGAAAATAGATGAGAATGTGTGCATATGCACAGCACTAATGTTGCCCTTACTGTTACTGAGCTTGACAGAATTGCTTATTACTGCTGAAACCTCCTATTGTGAATAATTAAAGAGAAGGTCTTTGCCAAATGTAACTGAACTGGATTTTCCACACCTGAGAATCTGCTGGAGTCTGTGGGTTTAGTTTGTTTGGGGTTTTTTTTTGTTGTTGTTGTTTCTGAGGCTGAACTTGGTAACCTTACTGTTCTTGTGGCACTAAGGAGGGAGGGGAGATGCAGGTGAAAAAGGGACAGAAGAGGAAGGGAGAGTTAATTGAACAGTGTCTAGATGAAGTCACTGATTGTCACATTCGTATTTTCTGATAAAATCCCTTCACTCAGGATTTTTCTCCTGGGAAGCTGAGAGGCCTCAGAGAAAAGGAAAACAATTCTTATCTCATTTGCTTCTCCTGTGTTGTGCTCATGTGGAATGTGTTTGGAGATTGTTTACCCACAGGTGATTGTTCCATTGGATCCTGCTGTGAGTTGTTTTCACTCTTTGGCCAATCAGGGCCAAGCTGTGTCAGGGCTCTGGAAAGAGTCAGGAGTTTTCATTATTATCTTTTTAGCCTTCTGTAAGTATCCTTTCTGTATTCTTTAGTATAGTTTAGTATTCTTTAATATAATATAGTATCATAAAATAATAAATTAGCCTTCTGAGACCATGGAGTCAGATTCATCATTCCTTCCTGCCATGGGGCACCCTGCAAATACAAAACTGACCTCCTCATCCAGACTTGGAGGAGCAAGCTGTGGATCCAAAATGTGACAGGTCTATCCTGACTTCTGCCACTCAGTTCTGTCTCAGCTTGTGTGAGTCTGTTCAGAGGGTTACAAAGCACCTGAAACACAGAGCTAAGAGCTCCTGCCAACGAGAGGGGAGTCCCAGATGGTGAACAGCTGGCTGTGATGATGCCCCAGGTTTCACTTCCTTTTCTGAGAGGAAAAGAACCAAAGGGTTGTTACCAGCTGTTGTTACTGGGAGCAGCTGACAAAGTGTTTTTTCAATGCATATTTTTAGTTTTGCCCTGAATATAGCTTGGATGCAAGAATCAGGCTGAACACCTCTCTCAGCATTTTTCTTGTGAATGTGAATCACAAGACATTGCAGTTATTACAGAGCAAGAGAACACACATTGTTGGTTCCTGGTACAGAAGTGACTGTGTCAGAGCATTAGCAAGGATAAATTTCTGTGGCACCAGTGAGCCAGGCTGCATCAGCACATGCACAGAACTGCTGGAGTCAGATGAATTATCCCAAGTGAAGGATAGTGGGATGCAGAGAGCATACTGAGTGTTTCTGCACAAAGGCAGCTTTTGCACACTGTGGTGTAGCTCCAGTGCAAGTAGCCAAGACTGTTGTAAGTTACCAGCATAATTAGCTCATCTGTCTTATGCACCTGGAAATCAGAGTGTAGTGATAAATTATTCCCTTAAGCAGATTGAACCTACAGTCAATAATGATGAGCCAAAAAAATTATCTTGTGCCTGAAGCTTGAATTAGAAAAGCAGTTTTTTTCTGCAGGAGAGCTCCTGTAAGGCTGAACCACAGGCTCTGCTACATACTTGTCATTGAATGTTTGGAAAGATAAGAAGTATAATGCTTTTTAAGGTTAATTCTGGGTACTGTGGTTTCTAGGAACACAGGATTTCCTGAAGAGTCAAGGGCAATAACAAAAAGAGGCTGATAAATGGTGTTAAAATGTTTAACAAACACTTGGATCCTGCAGTATTTGGTAGCCTTTATGTTTATAATGTTATTGCAAAGTTGAATTAAGTATGAAAATTACAGTGAGTGTTATAAAAAAGCATGGATCAATACAGCGGTAAAGCACAGAATAACACAGCAAAGCTGGAATGAAAATATTCACAAAAACCTGACACTGTGCAGAGCTTGCCCAGGAGGTAATAAGAAAACTGAAATCATTATTACTATGCAGAGAGTTGCCTTATCACATAAAGCAGCAGGTAAAATTGACTGTCAGACTTCACATATCTTGTTTCCAATATAAGATTGGTCATTCAGACCAGGCAGCATTAAATGGCAACTTAGTTTTTTACTGAGGGAGGATATTCCCCTCAGAGCATGAGTTTAGACCTAGGACTTTGCCAGAGTGTATAATCACAGGTGGCATGCCAGAAACTGACTTATTTTTTATTTTGTTTAGAGTGTCTGGTTATTGTCATAGGTCAGTCAAATAGACACAGACTTTCTCCCCATATATTCCTTATTATTACCTCTATAGAGTCTTGAGCATCCTGGGAGGATTCCTACCTGAAAATGCTTAAACATTGTTAAAAATCTGGCTACCACACTAAATAGGATACATTTCCACTGTAAGTGGACATGGGGAATTTCTCAATCACCAACTGTATGGTACAAAAGCCACAGATTTGGCAGTGGGGCTCTCATTTTGAAATATTTTTGTGAATCTTCATCCAGTGAACAAACTCTAAAGTTCATGTTCATTCAGATTCCTAAATCCAGCTGTCAGTATTTACACTAACTCAGTAAGAGTGATTAACAGTGGTGTTTTCTTGTAAAAACAGAATTTTTGAATACATTTAGTCCAATTCTTGTCCAGGAGCCAGCTTTGCCCTTAGTGCAAAAGCAAATTAATTCTTGCCATTCTTAGGGTTTGATTGTTTGGGGTTTTTCTGGTTTGTAGATTTGTGTGTGTGTGTGGTTTGGGGGATCTTTTTACTCTGTGTCTCAGTTTATGAGACTCTAGAACTGATTCTTTTATCTTACGAATGACTTCGGTCTGCTAGACTGTTCCAGATCATGCTGTGCAACACTTATATCCTCTTTCCTCTAAATCCAGAGTAAAACCTGAAGACTGAAGAGGATTGAAATGTTTTTACCAAGAACTTGGAAGGAAGACAACAGAGCTGCCTAGTTTATTTGAAACCCTGTCTGTCTGGAAAACAAATGTACTAGCACGTTACAAATAATCCTGCTGTAAAATGAAAATATTTTCTGAATTAGATGCGTCGATAAACTGAGTCACCTGGGAGTTATTCAACTGTGTATATGCCATCAGAGTATGCACCAGAAATCCCCTGACCAGTTTCTTCTGTAGCTCTAAGTCCTTTAAAAATATTCACTTTTACAGCTGCCCCCCACCAGAACTTCCTCCATGTTCTGCAAACCAAGGCTGAATTGTGAACCTGTTTGGCCTTTAATTGATTGATGGTCTTAGAATTCCTTAAATAATAATTAAAAGCTAAAATGCTTACCTTTTTATTCATTCTGCTGAATACATATATCTGGAACTTGCTATTTGATTAATAACTTCAGCTTTCATTTGCTTCTGCACTATAATGGAGAATAATATAAATAAATATTCTTCATTTGAACTCCCATTGAGTAATTACTGTTTGGAATTGACAGCAATCTGCCATATAACTCCAAAATCTATGGTTTTCCTAATTGTTAGCCTAAAATCTCTGACAGAGAAAATGCACCCCACCAAATTGCCTGGCCAGCATTAGTGTGTTCTCAAGCTGTGCATATAGCACATTCTGAACTGCTGCTGCCCGTGGGAGCTGTAACAATATTCTCATTGTGTTGGGCTCAGATATGGAATTGCTCTCCATTCCCAGGCTCTGAGCTGCAGGGCTGGGCAGCAGAGGTGGTGCAGCTGTGGCAGGGACAGCAGCCAGCCCTCCTTTCCTCTGAGCTCTGCTAACCAAACTCTGCAGCCCCAGAGCACTCACACCCCAGCTCTGAGACCTGTTGGTTCAAGTGGCTGCTCCTGAGACCTTTAAAGGCCTTTTAGTTGCATGCATGGAGAAGAAGCATTAGGAAATTAATGTATCAGAACAGCTGGAAGCTAACCAGCTGTTGGAGTGAGCCTCCTTTGGTCCTGGCACTTCTCCTCCACAAGCAAAGCAAGAAGCTGCTCCTTGGTAGTGTCCAGTGAGTGCCACCACTGAGGGTTTCACAGAGAGAGGGGTAGTCTAGCAAATAACCTGGTGAAGCATCAGGGCCCACAACTGTGGCATTCACATTCTCTGATAAAATACCTCCACCCAGGCTTTTTCTCCTGAGAAGCTAAGAGGCCTCAGAGAAAAGGAAAACAATAATTATCTCATTTGCTTCTCCTGTGTTGTGCTCACATGTGGAATGTGTTTAGAGATTGTTTACCCACAGGTGATTGTTCCTTTAGATTCTGCTGGGAGTTTCTTTCACTCTTTGGCCAATCAGGGCCAAGCTGTGTCAGGACTCTGGAGAGAGTCAGGAGTTTTCATTATTATCTTTTTAGCATTCTGTAAGTATCCTTTCTGTATTCTTTAGTAGAGTATAGTATTCTTTAATATAATATAGTATAATAAAGTAATAAATTTGCCTTCTGAGAACATGGAGTCAGATTCATCATTCCTGCCTTCGTCGGGGCATCCCTGCAACTACAATACACAACCATCTTAATGTTTTCTTCCATTTTCAGCTGTGCTGGAAAATCTCCCTCTGTACAAAAACATTGAGCTGTCATAAGGATGCTAGTTATGTTTTTAAAAATTAAGAATGTAGGCTATATGAAACAGAGAGAATGAACATTTCTGTGCTCTGTGACTCCTGTTTGGCTCAAAAACATACGGCACATTTCTCTAAAGATGGTTGCATTGGTTTCTTCTCCACATCAAGCACACAGATATTAACCTGCTAAAATAGACTGGTGTCCAGGTGGGATGTGAAGCTGTACAGTAAAAGCAAGGTGACCCCTGGCAAAGGGAGGAGTGATGCATCTGACTCTACTGATACCAGAAGGCTAATTAATTACTTTATTATACTATATTACATTATACTATACTACATCTAAACTGAATCTGCACAAGCACTCAACTCAACTGCCCAGAATCTGGTGACTGTCAGCCCACAGTCCCAGCACACACACCAGGATTCAATTGGTCAGTGAATCACAACACTCACACCAGAATCCAATCACCAATTCCCTTCAGGTAAACAATCTTCCACAATGCATTCCACTTGTGAACAACACAGGAGCAGCAATTGAGATAAGAATTGTTTTTTCATTCTCTGATGTTCAGAGAATGTGAATCCCAGAAAATCCTTGGGCAGTTGTGCCTTGCTCTTCTCTGTGAAAAGTGGCCACAAAGTTGTATGTAAATGCAGTAAGATTACTCATTGCTGAGCTTTTTCCCTACTGAGATCAATACCCTAAAAAGAGGGGAAGAAAAAGCTGGTGTTGTGCCCTCCAGGTGTCCTGGAGCAGAAACCCAGTGATACACCCAGATCCCACCACCACTGGGATCAAACCAAGATCCAACAGATGGCTTTTTTAGGGTCATCTCAAAGATGCTGAATTTGTGCATGGGGGCAGTTCTAAACCTTGTAAAGCCTCTGCTGATTGGAGACCTCGACTGCAAGTGCAGCTGTGGCTGATTTGGCCCATGTAAACAAAGTTGTGCATGCGCTCTGCAATCAAGTGAGCACATGTGCACAGCTGTGTTTATCTGACACTTTGCAAATCAGGATTTTATTTCTAAATAGCATGCTGACAAGAACAAGGTCATGGAAATCTTCCTATTAGCATTCAGAAATACATATATATTTTTAGAATGTTACCTTAAGAGCTTAGAAATTATGATTCCTAATTTCTCACAAAAGACTCTGGGCTTTTTTTTACTGTTTTAACCTTCACTTAAATACACCCAGCTACAGGATCTCTAAAATATAGCTAGGAAAAAGCCTTTTTTAGTTAATGAACTGGTTTTTGGTAAATAAAAACTTGCCTAACACTCACCTTAGACTTTCAAAGCAAAATGTTAACAGGAAAATATATGGGATTGACTATGACATGTCCAATTTGTTGAGGTGGACTTCTATTTCCCGCTGACTTGACTGGAATTGAAAGGCTGCAGTTGAAAACCTTGAACCCAGGGTTTCCTTCATGGCAATGGAGCATATGTAAGGCTGTCTTAAGGCTTCTGTTATTAAGTCAGTTCTTAATTGACTTTTTTGAATGAATGAAAGAGGGACCATGAGTTTTCAGAAGTTGTTTTTAAAAAAGGCAGCTCCTCTTGCTGACAGCTGCTGGGTGACAGGTATGAGGACTTCTGACAGCCTGAAAAACTGGGATATTCCTGACTGCAAAGGTGCCTCCATAACTGTTACACACAGGACACACCCATGAATAATCAGGAAACTTTGGAAAAGCAGTGTACCATGTGCTAAATGCTATCCTTAAACGCTTTTTCACAGAATCACAGGATATTTAGGGATATTTGAAGGGGTCTCTGCACATCTCCTGGTCCAACCACCTGCCAAGGCAGGGTCACCCAGAGCCCAGGAAGTGTCCAGTGCTGTTGAATGTCTCCAAAGAGGGAGACTCCATGAGCTCCCTGGGCAGCCTGTAGGAATTATTATAGGATTATACTAACTGAAAAAGTTGTTTGTAAAGCATCTAGGAAATGCCTGCCTAAATATTTATTATAAACTTGTGGTTTTGGGGAACTTGGCTGGCGAGACCACCCAGAAGAATGAGAACCAGGCAGGCTGATCTGAGCAGACCACAACCAAGACACTGGATAATCATAACTGCTTTATATAGATCTACAAGAAAAAAAATGGACTCTTAAAATAAAATCAAATTATCTGGATGACTCTTAAATTCTTTTCCCTTCCTTACACATATTAGTCATGTTGTAGTTTCATATCTGTGTTATAAAAAGTTCTATTTCTGCTCTTTTAGATGGTCACATAAAGGAGAGAGAAGGTCCTTTAGACTGAAGGGGATGAAAACCATATGGAATGGCTGGTTGCCACTTCCACTGCATAGCACAATCCCCAAAAGACTGAAAGATTACCCAAGCTCATCGAGTTGCAGAGAAATGAGTTACCAAGCAGGAAAAAAGGAGGTGATGTTATTGAGAAAACGCAGCCCATGAATACTCATTTCTTAAAACAGCATTCTGTTAGCCTGGAGCCTTTATTGTGCATTATGTAAAGATTCCAATGTAATAAACAAATGTTTGCATCTGTCTCTCCTGGGCAACTAACTGTGAAAAAAGATGGGTTTTATTCTGTCAAGCAGAGAATCTTTCATAGAGAACTATCCCAGGTAACTACATTTACCTCCTGCCTATACATGAGAAAAGGCGAACATTTGTTTCCTATTTCAATGTACTGTTGTGCTAAAAATGAGCTTTCCAGCCTCTTCCTTTCTCCAAAATACCTTCTAACTGAATTAGAATTTAAGATAAGTGCTAAGAAAAGGTATTTCCTGCTGTTAATCACAACTGTGAGTCCCCAGCTCAATCCTAGCTGGGCAGCAGCTGATTTAGTACATTCCCTGCATATTAGGGATCACATCATTCAGGAAGCCTGGTCTGTGCTGAAATTAAGGTTCTATTCTTTCTCCCAGTCCCTGCCCCAGCCAGTAGAACCCAATGTAATTTCAAAGGGTGAAGCACTGAGCCAAGTCTGTCTGGGGAGCATCTTATGGAAGTTACAGCTGGTCTTTGCTGAGAATGTCTTAACCACCCTATTACATTTAAAGGATGCAACCTCACAAAGAAAATTTAATACTTCAAGGCCCCATACTTCAAAATCAGTACCTTTATGCAAGTTTCCAGTGTTTGTGTTCAGTGTAAGGACTTTGCTAATAATTTGAGATAAGTTAGAGGACTTGAGAGCAAGCTGAAAAACATTCTGAATTAAAGTTTTGTTAGGTTCCCCACATGCAATGGGTTTACAGACATTTTAGAGCACTTCTTCAGCTCATTTCTGCCTCTGTGTTTGTAATGCTACAGCTGATGTAGGTTGGAGCCTGAGATGGTGCAATTTACCCTGTTTCATCAGGATGGTCTGAGATCATACAAAATGAACATTTACTTTCATCTGTCCTGGGCTTACAGGAAGAAAAGTATATTAACATACAGACTAGAAATATTAATGATTGCATTTACCCTTGTGAGGAGAACTATTTTAGATTACTTTTTAAAAGCTCAGTTTCTCATTCTTTGCAGGTTGAGTGGCCTTTTTGGTCCCTCTTTTGAAGGGAACTGTGAATCTTCCCACTTTTTGATAGTGAAGCTCCACAGGTTGCAACCTACTGACAATTAAACTGGAATTTAAAATATCTGTCCCACATGCATATTTTCAGCTTGATTAAGTATTTCAACTTAAAATAGTAATTCTCTCCGTAACTGCATAAGAGGGCTACTCACTGTGTCAGTCTGGATTCCTGCAAGTGAAGTTGGCCCTGAAATGTCAGCGCAATGCCAAATGGGGAACTGAAACTCCTGGCTTTTGAGCTATTTCTGTGAACACAGTGATATTCTTTTACACTGAATAAAAACTTTCTGTAAGACAGGAATGCATTGTGGGACCTCTAGCTCTAAGCCTGAGAAAGCTCTTGTGATCTTTGTACCTCTTATTTCCATGTCCTTTGCCAAACTTTCATTATTTGGACCCAGCTTCTCTGCCATTTCTCCTTCCCACCCCTTTTGCAGTCATGGTGGAGGCCAGCCACACCAAAAACTGCTGCAAAGTAGCTGCAGCTCAGCCTGTTTTTTCAGCTGATTTACAGAATTAAATTATCTCTCCCACTCCCAGCAGGTTCCCAGTATGTAGAGAACGCCACGTTGGTTCTGTGCTGCTGTGGCTGAGCTTTAACCCCTCTGTGCCCTCACCCTGACCTGTGGGAAATAGTAACGGTAAGGAGACTTTGAGAAAGCTGGGAGAGCAGGATTAGGAACAGAAAGAGCACAGGAATTAGAGCCAGCTGCAAAGTCTGAAAGTAGCAAAGTTGCAATAGTACTGGCCCTGCTTTTGCCCCCATTTCCACTGCTGACCTTAAAAGAGGGGAATGTGTGAAATTTTCAGATTTCTGACATTTCATACCTGCTATGACTGGCCCCTGGATAAGAGTTTCGCAGTCTCAGGGCTATAAAGGAGGCCCTTCAGACTGCAGGGTCTGGGAAAAAGAGTCCGGGAAAAAAAGGGGAGGAAGATCCCCTTTGGTTCAGAATCCCTGCCATAAGAAAAAGCTCTATTGCCTTCTTAGGGAAGGATAGTTAAGTATTTAAAACTAGATAAATATTGTTATTAAATATAATACTAAATAAAATTAAATACTAGTATTTAATCCTAGATTTCAAGTACCAGCTTGGTCTTGAAAACAGCACAACCCCTTTTTTAAATAATTCAGTAATAATAATTGAGAGGACTAGGGGGAAAATAGCAAGAAAACTTCCCTTGTGCTGTTAGAAGTCCAGTTAAATTTTATAAGGAAGGTGATAGCTCATCAGTGAAAACATTGGAGCAAAATAATTTTTAGTGTCTTTTACATAACACAAAAATCCCTGCTGGAAACTTAAAATCCCTTAACTTAAAAAACTTTTCCCACCTGGAAATTGAAAATTCTGTGGTTTGTATCTTCTCTGCTTAACAGCTGTGCTCTAGACCTGTCAGTACTCTAATTGCAGTTACATAATTAATGCTTGAGCTGCAGGCTGCTGCTGCTTTTGGGGGTGAATACACTAAAGCAGGAGGCAAAGAAATGTTTGGATCAGGTTGGGCAGGAGGTTCATGCCCACTGCACACACAGGCAGGGGGAACCAGGCTGATCTAGAGTGAATTTTAGCTGTAGAAACACAGGAAAATGGTTTTGTGTAGACCACTTATATGTCAGAACCCAGGACATTCCTCTGGCTGCCCTGGGTGATTCCAGACCCTGACAGGGGCTCAGAGACCTTGGCACAGTCAGAGACACCTGTGCCTTCGATTTTAGTCCATGGAAACAATTACCAACTTTGTGAGAAGAGTTACAAGCTGCAAGGATTTGAGTAGAATGATAGTGCATTTGTCACAAGGGTAGAAAAGGAGAACTTTTGGGATTTAGAATGTGGGCTCAAGAGACAAGATGGAGGAATCTGGGCATGTCCTGCCCTTCTTCTCCTTCTTCTTGTCCTCCATCTTCTGCTGGGATGGTGACACTTCTGGATTGGTTTAGAGTAGAGACAGACTGTCTGTAGAGAGCATTTTGAGCAGACACTGGATGGAGGCAAGCTGCACAATCCCGCACGCGTGCCTGATAGCAGGAACATGCCGCCCTTGGGCAAACAATATAAAGAAGTTTGCCAAGATGTACCCAAGGAATAGGGATGTGAAGCTGTGTGTTCTGAGGATGTGAAGAGAAGATATGGGGCAAGATGTGCCAAACTCTGCTATGTGACCAGAGATATCGTTAGGTCTTTGTCTTGTACATAGTGCTTTCTAACCAACCATATGTGTTCTCATGTGGCTGAACCCTGCATTAGGATATAAAATGTACCCTCAGATTTGCAATAAATGAGCACAGATCATTACCTCCATGAGGATTGGTCTCTGATGTGGTGGTGTTTGCAGGGGTCCCAGGACAAGAGAAGAGATGAGGATCAGACTCCATGTTTCAGAAGGCTTGATTTATTATTTTATGATATATATTATATCAAAACTATACCAAAAGAATAGAAGAAAGGATTTCATCAGAAGTCTTGAAAGGAAAGGAAAAAGAATGGAATGATAATAAAATCTTGTGACTGAGAATCTGAGACAGCTGGGCTGTGATTGGCCATTAATTAGAAACAACCACATGAGACCAATCACAGATGCACCTGTTGCATTCCACAGCAGCAGATAACCATTGGTTACATTTTGTTCCTGAGGCCTCTCAGCTTCTCAGGAGGAAAAATCCTAAGGAAAGGATTTTTCATGAAATGTGTCTGTGTCACTCTGACTCTGGGGGCTCCTCTCTAGCCCTCTCTTTCTCCCCCCCCCCACCTTCATACTCTATCTTTAACTGTCTAACATAGGTGATAGGTACTGGAAAATTATTGTAAATAACGTACACTTAGGTTGTAGTATAAAAAGTTAACACCACCCCAAGGGCAGTGAGGGTGTCACAAACCAACCTGCTGGACAGATCTCAGGAGGTCAGAGAAAGAATGTAATGGATAAGAGAAAATAAACAACCTTGAAAAGCAGAACCAATGAATCTCAGCTTCTTCTTCAGTCATGGGGCTGGAAAAAAGAGACTTTCTAACACCTGGGGGTCATTTCAGCACCAAAACCAAAGCCTATATTCCTTTAAGCTAGCTGTGTCACACTGGGTGAACGCTCTAGAAACTGAATATCTGCAGCCCTGCTTTGGGTGAGATTCAGGCGTTTTCATACCTCTCCCCTGAACTTTGTGCCTCCTTCCCTGACCCGATATTGTCAGGTGTATGAGAAATGCCAGGGTGAACTTTGAAGGTACATAGTTAATAGAAAAAAGGATTACTGTAGTCCACAAAGGCCTCTCTAACATATACTGTAAAAACACTGAAAATATCACAAGTTGCCCTTATTCAATATTTAAAAAAAATAAAAAAAATTCAAAGCTTAAGTGCTTTGAGTAGCCTACTCTGTTCCCTTATAGCTAATTAACAATATTGAATTTCAGTAAATCAAGTATTTTTGGCAAACATGTAGAAATACAGATTAAATATAGAATGAAATATCAGCTACAAAAAAAAAAATTAAAATTTTTAAATACCATTTTCCCCTTACATTTATTCTGCAGCTGTGCCTGTATTTAGCAGTAATCCAGCGCATCTTGCATATAGTGAATGATATTTTGATCCAGGATATTTCTGATTTAGAGACCAATGAGCCATTCCCATGTATCCCATTGTGATGCTTCCAGCACCTGAATTACAGATATTGTTTTATGGTAAATTAATTAACCTTTCAATTTAGAACTATTTGCATCTCTGTATTTCTTATGAGGAGCAGCAAGTAGAAAAATATGCCTGATGGTTTAATAAGAACTTCATTTTCATGCCTTTCCAAATATGTTTTGGGAAACCAAGTCAGGAAACTCAATGGAACTGAACCACAGATAATTCACATTTACCAAACCTTTCTGCTTCTTCAGAACCCCACAACTTCATACTGCAAAAACTCAACCCAAAGTATTATTAAAAAAAACCAACAAAAAACCCCCCATAAAAAGGACCAAAAAAAAAAAAAAAAACCAAAAACAAACACCCCCCCCCAAAAAAAAAAACCAAACCAAAAACCCCAAAACCAAAAAACACCAAGGATCTATCAAAGTCTGTATCTTTAAAGCAGATGATTTTTAAACAATGCCCAGGAAATTAGGCTTAACTGCCAAGTGAATGTAACTTCATTTTTTGATCCATGGTCTCTTGTACTGCTTTAGAGGCTGAACTACTTGTGAGAAACTAATTTGGGGACCTACAAAAACAAAGAGGACAATTCAGGGGAGTTCAAAGGAGGAGCCTGGAAGTTTGGGCAGATAAATGTGTGTTCTATAATTTCTGTATGAAAGAACAGAAAGGCAAATATCAGCACATCATTGGTGGAGTTCCCCTCCAAAGGGTAGAGGGTCAGAAACAACTGGAGCCATGAGCTCAGCAAGAGGACCAGGAGTTTGAGTAACCAGAGGTTTAGGATGACCAGAGAATCTTCTAGAGAAAGTACCTCAGAGTACTTCAGAAGTACTTCAGAGTACTTCTTCTAGAGAACGTACTTCAGTACTTGTCTTCAGCTTTTCCTCCTACTTTCAGAAAAATAGTGTCACATTTTGTATAAAATTTGAATAAAACTTTGATCTACACAATAAATATTTCACAGGTTAGTGAAAGTAAGTGAATGTTGTACTTGAGACAGAGACAATACAGAGCAATACACTCCATTTTCAGAAGGCTTCAAACTGGTTTTATTCTAGCACGCACGCTTTTTATACATTCTTATAAAACTCCTAAGTTTACTCATTGGGCAGGAGAGACAAACAAAGTGCTCATTGGAACAGACAGCTGCAAGTTTCTCTTATTTTTCCTTCTTTCTTTCTTGGTTTCTATGTCAATGACCTTGGTAGGAAATTCTTTCAAGGGTAAACATGGATCCTCTTATCAAACTCCTCTCTGGCTCACAGAAGTCACTGTAAAACCTCTTCCACAATTGAATCACCATTGACAATACCTGGATTGATGAAGAGCTTTCAAAAGCTGTTTCAATTCAGTTTTTCTTTCCCTTCAGTTCAGCTCACCTGGGGCTTCCTATGCTCTAAAGATCACATTAAAATCTAGGGGAGTAGAAGAAGAACCCTGTAAAATTTTCCAGGCAAAAAGCAGAACAATGAAAAATAAATCACTCATGGAGGCAGATGTTGAAACAATTCGCAAACAATTTCCAGAGTTCAAGGAGCACTTGGACAATGTTCTCAGGTCCATGGTGAGGATCTGGGGGCGTGTCCTGTGCCAGGGTGGAACTGGGTTAGATGATCCTTGTGGTCCCTTCCAACCTGGGATATTCCATGATTCTACAGGCATTTCCTTATGTCCTCCTCATGTCACTGCATACACACACTTGTGTAGGGCTGGAGATTGATTAAGAAGCAGAACTGTGACACTGCTCACTGTTTTTTTTCTGTAGGAATAGTGACACATGAGTTTAGCACAGCACATGAAGAATTCAGAATTCACAAACAAAAAAACTATGAAAAATGCCCAATTTTTCTTATCTATAAATCCCAGAATACAATACAAAAGTGACTCCCATAGGAATTAGAATCAAAAATCCCCATGAAAATCAGGCAGATAGAAGAGGGAAGATTATACCAAACTGTCATGGGGCACTGAAGAATGTCTGGGACCAGCAGTAACATTTAGCAGCTCATCCTTAACTCCATATTCTCTTCTAAACCAGAGCAGTGGTTTATTACAATATAGAAATGTAAATGCTGCCACAAACTGTGGAAGCTGCTGAAACAAGAATAGTGATATGTAAAACCTATCAGGAAGAAATAAACTTTAAGTCAGATTTCTAGTCAAATATTAACTTTCTTGGTACTAGGCCTTGTTAAAAATAAAGGAAAAATGTTCTTCAGGAAGCTTTGGTGAAGAACAGTGAAGAGAAGGAATTAAATAGGAGTTGGGTACTTGAATTCTTCGTCCCAAAGCCTCAGGTGCCACAGATAAGTAATAGGAAGTTAGCATGAGTAATCAAAGTTTGGGTGGTTTTGCCAGTACCTGCTTGACTGCATGTTCTCATCATGCAGTGAAAAATAATCTATAAAAATGTTAAGACAGTAGGTACATAAGGGTAATGAAGCTCTGCTGTGGGTTATGGGTTTTCTTTTTCCTGATCTAGAACCTAAATATTTAATAATGAAAGTGGTTTTTTGAGTATTGCTAGGGTTTCTTAGATGCACATTGCTTGCACTTTCCCTTGTGGGACAAAGCACTTGTTGAACACACCACTCTTCTCATCAAGGCAGAAAAACATCCCAGAAGAACAGCACTTTTCATACCCTGTAATGGACAGAGTATTTATTTAGTGCTCTCTGCTGTGTATTGAATAATTGTTCTCAGATTTTGCAATTTATTATGTTAATACTGCTTAGAAATACTTGGTTTTGTTCTAATTTAATTTCTGATTCAAGGCAGAAGGGGCACCTTTGTGTTCTGTCATGGGCATCAGTGCCTTAATGTGTATCTAATGTAGGAACTCCTCAAATAACAGGGTTAGAAAAAGCCTTTGTTTGGCTGATGAAGTCTGGAGGAGACTGCATTATTGCTTTTTGATGGAAGCTTCTCTTCCAGCAGCTTCTATAGCCTAGGTGCTTGAGAAAATGGCCTGAACTTCTTTTCTGGGTTCTGTCAGAGAACATGAGGAAGGCTTTTACTAAAAATCCAGTTTTTTCCAATGCTAGTGGCCTAAAGAAACAAGGCATTCCATAAAGAGTTTTGTTTCTTACAAATGGGAGAAGGGAAAAACAATGTTGCTGATTAACACTAAACACTCTTCTGACCATAAACAGTGCTGATCTTTCTTTGGCCTGTCATTTATTGTGTCTAAGCAGTGGAAGTGCCAAACACCAGCAAGGATTTGTGAGCTCTGAAATGGCTTTTGAAGCCTGAGGATGAAAGAAGATATTTCCTTGAGTCTGTTTCCACAATCAGTACCCAAGTCAGTGCTGTCCTACCCTGATTCTTTTCCTTTTAGCGTAACTTTCACTTCCTAATAAGAAAGGTAAAGATAGCAATGCAGGTTTTGCCTCAATCCCTTATTCAGTGCCATTCTTCAGCATGTTAAAATATTCCTTGCTTTGGAGAAAAAATGTCAGCACCATCCTGCAGCCAGCCAAAGATTTTTGTGCTGGATTTATCTAGATTTTATCTAACATAGTCTCACCAGACATTTCACTGGCACTCAAATAAGGTGAATTTTACAGCACACAGCACCGCAGCATCAGAGCAGTGGGCTACCTTTCCCCTTCCAGTGGTAAATTTTCACAGTAAGAGCAGTCCCTAAATCACAATTTAGCTCCACAGTCAAAATGCTGATTCTGCCAGACACATTCTGTCTCCTCTGGGGGCACTGCCAGTGTAACCACACTGGGTTTTGCTCTGAGACATGCAGTTTGCTTTTCCCCAGGTAAAGCACCCAGGCAGACCTTTAACATTTTGATAGCAAGGACTGCATAAAAGGTAAATCTGCTCAGACATAATTTTGGGCTTTCCTTCCCTCCTCAGTACTTTCTGCCCCTGCACAGTGGAAAGTGAATTTTTTATAATACTGTTGTCTTGTTTGGCCATTTCCTCATGAATAAAACAAGTATTAGTGAGTCAAGGAATCCAAGAGCTTCATCCCATCTGCTTAGAGAGCTGGAATTACCATGGAGCAGTGTGGGATTAGGGAGGAGCATGCAGGCTCCTGTGAATTTGACCCCTCTGTTGTCATTAATGGGTGGGATAGAGGTCAAAGACCTGGCTGTTTACAGGCAGAGCAACAGCAAATGTCTCAACCACAGGGATTTCTGTGAGAAATTCGGCTTTGAATTTTTTTGGATCTAAGTGTTTCTCATTTTGGAAGCCACTTGAATAGTACAAAATTATGCTTTGTGGCATTTATGTAGCTGTGGTAGGCAACAAGAAAAATCAGTCCACAGATGGGAAGTGCCAACTTGTAGGAGCGATGCTGGACAGTGCAAGAAACACAATTCTCCATTTCCACAGTCATTCTGCTGGGAAAAAGGAGGATCCTGATCCTGGGGGTGCTGAGACTCCTGTGGGATATCAGCTAAATTGGGTGGGATAAGGAATCTCAAGCACACAGCACACCTATAGAGGAAACTTCAGAAATCTGTCAAATTATGGTTTTAGGTTTTGAGTAGAGGACTTCTTATGTTTTTGCTCTTGTTTTGACATTAGAAAGAGCTAACTGAGACCTAGCAGCAGAAGGAACAGCCTTCAGTGAGCTTTATTCTTTACAAGGACCACAGTAGTGAAAAAACCCTGCAGTGCTTACTCTCCTGCCAAAATTTCCTGTGCAATATGGTAAGTTCCTGAAAGAATGATTGTTTACATGGATGTTCTGCATGCTAGTGATGTGATTAAGAAGAATATTTTAGATGGGTGGGATTTGCTAACAAGGCCCAACATGTCAAACTTAAAATCCATTAATAGCATTCACATCATCTTTGTATTTCTACCAAATGGCAGATAGAATCCAATTCCGCCACTTTTATGTTGGTTTTTTTTTTTAATTCATAAAAACTGGAGTCCTGCCATTATTCATAAACAAAGCTGGAAAAATCAGAGTAAACTGCTAAATACCGTCAAATACTTGGCTGAAATTCATTTTGGAGAATAAACAGCTCCAACTCAACTGCCAGACTAACTAAAATTCTGCTTTGTTCTTGGCTGAAAACATGAAGTTGATCCATCTGAACTAGGAGTCAGCCTCCTTGCACATCATTTCTCACACCATTTCAGCTCCTGGTCCATACACACCTGCTAGCAGATAAGCCTCTGTCATTTAGCTTGGCTCTGAGCACGAATGACAGCAGAACCACAGTTCAGCAAATTTTTCTGGTTTCTCTAGTTTCTCAAACTTTCCTGTTTTTCCAGTGGAAAGTTGAAAATCTGAAGGTGATTTTATTGCACCTGTACTGAATGGGTCAAACTTAAGTACAAATGTGACAAACTGATAAAGATTAAATAGTTTAATTAATTACATCTTGCCAGAATGTACTTACTATCTCAGACTCATCAATAATGTTCTGATAATACTAAATATTTTCACAGGTTTATAGGATCAGACTGTTTGTACACTTGCTTGCATAGAAATATAACTCTGGGTAGGATTTCTCTTTTCAGGCTTTAATCAGGTTTTTCCAAGGTTTTTTTAAATGCAATATTGGAAATTATAATTGTTGTTTATGTGCCCATTGCACAGGTGACTCTGTGAGCAATGCTCAGCTGGGGTGTTGTGTCCATACTGCATGCAAGGTAAAAGATGCAAAGGAAATAAAACTAATATTCAATAATAATATTGAATTATTATTGAATAATAACTATTCAATAATTATTTTATGTATTATTATTTATATTGATATATTAATAATTAGTATAGCAATATATACTATATTACATATTACATATAACATATTATATATTATATATAATTTTAATTTTAAAATTAATAATTTTATTTTATATATGATTATAATAACAGTTTTTCAATAATTATTTCAATATTATTGAAATAATTATAATAGTAATAATAGTATAATAATTGTCAATAAAGGTTATAATAGTACAACAATAGTCAATAATAGTATAACAATAGTCCATAAAGGACCAGCTTCTCCAAAGCACAAGGCAGCAGCATATCAAAGGTAAATGTTGAAGGTTTATTCAGTGTAGTGCCATTATACCAGACCTCATTTGGGGTGGGAGGGGGAAGAGGATTAGTAACAACCCACAGGCAGTGCTGCAACATCACTTGTGCATTTAATTATTTCCTGTTAACCATCAAGCTGTTTGCATTTTTGATTCTGCAAAGTGCCTCCAGCAGTCCAAAAACAGCTTTGAAGATTTCTCCCTGGCTAGTAATCCATCAGTTTAATTAGTACACAGGATAACTGACAAGATGAGCAAATACCTTCCCAAATAACTGATGTGCCAGTTTTGCAGCAATAAAATCCTCACTATGATTCTCCTCCCCACTATTTACTGTAAATCAGAACATCTGAAATTTGTTTCTCAATCTAAAGGAAGAGGGAAAAGCAAACAAAAGTAGTAAGTTATTTTACTACAAGGCTTAAAAATGTAATGAAAAAGACATAGTAATTTAGAACTTGATAGAAGGTTGATCTTGGCCATATATGACCAATTTATTACCTAAATATCTTTAGAAAAAGATAAATCCTGGCCTCAGCTTTCAGTGCTCTGGTCATTTTTCATGTCTTGCATTTGCAACAACCATTTTTTATTTTCCTTTCCTTAAAATGTGATTTTGCACAGGCAGAGCACTGACTGCACCTTAGTTGTGTGACTTTCAGCATCCCTCTTGCCAAGCAACTGTGCAGTAATTAAATCACTTTGCAAACTGCACACATATTGCTTTTGCCTTTGGTAAAATTTCAACATCTTTCCTGCCTAGGGGAGAGCTCAACAGCAACATCTGAAGTGTAAACAAAGCAAGATGGCTAAGTAGAATTCAACAATATGTATGACTCTCCAGATATTTGAGATGCCTTTTAGAAAAAGCTCCTGGCAATAAACTTTAGGCATGTAGGACACCTCACTCTCATGCTAAAATAGCTTCTCTTTTTTCACTTTCCATGTTCAATTTTACATAATTTATGTCTCAGAATTGATCTTAACTGTGGAACATTCCAGATCTCTTAGTACCCCACTTAGTGGAAGATTTATAGTACCTTTATCAGAAGTGACAGATTTTGATAATACACATCAAAGTATTATCATATATAATATGATATATAGAATAGAATAGAATAGAATAGAATAGAATAGAATAGAATAGAATAGAACAGAATAGAATAACTATAAGTACATAATTATTAATAATTATAGATACTAGTAATTATTATTTAATAATTACTAATGTGTAATAATCAATATCTATATGTAATTATAATCATAATTTAATTATAGTATAATTATAAGATTATAATATAATATAGTATAATTATGCTATTGTCATAATATAATATAATTATATTATTTATAATAATTATATGCTTTACATTATGTGTTATTTATATAAGCATGATTAATTAATAATGTATAACACTGTCTATATTGATTATTAATTATTATATAATATAACATTTGTTAGGCATGCAAATGTAATGATATCATGTCTGCAATACCACTTTCTGAACTGGACAAGAGTATTGGAAAGATCAGATGAATACTATGATGAGGCAAACTTATTCCTTGTCCTTTATCAACTCCTCTATATTTCAATCAGGAAAATCTAATGGCTTCTGCTACTTAAGCACTGCAATATTTCTTGGTGCAAATTAGTTGTTGCAGCTTTGCACCTGTGTGGGCCTGGAAGAGCCATAGTTAAATAAATGTGTTCCTCTGTGCTCTTTTTCACTGTTTGTGCTTCTCTCAGAGGCACTGGCAGCCTTTCTGATTTTAACCATGCTTATGTGTGAAACTGCAAAATTTTTGCTTGTAGGAAATCACCTGTCTAAGGTAAAAGTGATAGCTTAAGGAATTGATGCAAAAGAACAACTTTAAAAGGAAAATAAAACCTGCTGTAGTCATGTCCCAGTTACTGCAGAACTGCATTTTAGGGCACTCACTACTTTGTCAGACTAAGCCTTTCTAGAGGTACCCTAATCCAGGAGTTGGTTTTTATCACAGTTTTCATCTGCTCTGGAGTACAAAAATGGAATAGCAGTATAAAATAGCATCAAGAACACTTTCAACTACTCCCTGAAATGGTTTTGTAAGGCAAACATCTCTTGACCACTATTTATCTTCAGCCATTGCTCAGTTTCTTAAGAGTTTGGGGAGATTTTTTCCACAGAGGATGCTGCTACAGGTGCCTGGAACAGAAATCACTTTCTGATTCAGATACTCTCTGATACAGGCACTGCATCAGCCTGAAAGAGATTGCCACAGAAAGCCACTAATTGCCCTCTTGTCCTTCTCTTGGCCCTCTGCTCACTTCTTCCTCCTCTCCCTTCCAATCCAATCCAAAAAAAGTTTGGATGGTTGGGAGGTGAAGTTCACCTGCCATTTCCTTGGTTGGGTGTTGTATTTTCTGAGACCCACAACAAAGGCAGGAATGATGAATCTGACTCCATGTCTAATTTATTATTTTAAGATACTACATTATATTAAAGAATACTAAACTAAACTATACTAAAGAATACAGGAAGGATACAGACAGAAGGCTAGAAAGATGTTAATGAAAAATTTGTGACTCTCTCCAGAGCCTCAACACAATTTGGCTGTAATTGGCTGTTAAATCAAAATAATTCACAGCAGAAACCCAATGAAAATATCACCTGTTGGTAAACAATGTACAAACACATTCTAAAGGAGCAAAACTCAGGAGAAGCAAATCAGATAATTGTTGTCTTCACTTTAATCTGAGGCTTCTCAGCTTCCCAGGAGAAGAATCCTGGGCAAGGAGATTTTTCCAAAAAATATGACAGTAACATTTGGGGTGATAACTCTCAAGAAGTTCCAAAAAAACAATTGTGGCACAGCAGTAACAAAAGAGAACAGCATACAATGGAATTGATTGCAAGTCCATAAGCAGAAAAAAAAAAGAAATTCCCAAGGGCATGGGCCAGTTTTCCTGCCTCAGTCTGTCAGGAGCAAGTGCAGCAGCATCAGACCTGTCAATTCTGAAATTCTGGGCAAACAAGGAGATCACTCATCAGTGTCAGTGGTGAGCTTCTGAATTTGACAGCAAAGCAACAAGAAGAATGAGGATGGGTTGATAATGGAAGCGCATAAGCAGCACTTGTGGTGATGGGAAAAGCACTTGGGAATGACAATGAGCTGCTGTCAGTGCCTCTCCTCCGTGGGGATGGGAGGGAGTGAGACTTGGAGTTTTATAATGACAGGTTAGGAAATGTTCCAGGCTGTGAGGTGCAGAGAGTCAAATCCCCTGGAAACACAAACACCATTAAATGACCTTCATGGTACCTGCATATCCAAAAAATATTTGGAAGACTTCCTCCAAGAAGAGGAATGCATGAACCACAGGCCACACCAGAAAGCAGCAACAAGGACTTTCCTGGGCACCAATCTTTTAAATTCCAGCAGCAAACCCACCAACTTTTATAGGTCCTACCTTTAATATTGATCTTACCTGGCCAACGAATACATAAATGTAATAAACTCATTTTAACATCAGAGAATTTTATTAAAGTGAAGAGAAATCAATTTAAAGGTCTACAGTTCAGTGTAATACATTCAGCTAAACAAATTCAGCAGTGGTGATGCTGTCCCATCAAAATGAAAACCTCCTCCACAGAATATTTTGTAAAGAAATCATGGTAATATTTTTATTATTTGAAGAGCCTATATAAAATCCCCAGATTTAAGAGCTGCTTCAACCACAACCGAATAGACAGCAAACTCTAGTCCTGAGAAGAGATTCAAATATTTTTTTTCTTTTTTTTAGGATATGGATAATTTCCACAAAATACAAAACTAAACCTCCCTATAGGTAAACATACCACAATAACAAACAAAATTCATGTTTCAAGATCAGAGCATTCAGAATGAACAAGTTCATTACAACCCAGGAGTCCATAGGGAAAAATTGATTTACTGATGGATTACAAACAGTTGCTGTCAACATGTTTTTCATCAGTTTGTGGAAAAACCATTTTGGAACACAAGGCCACACCCTGTGTAAAAATTTTTCTGTAGGCTCAAGACTCCTGTAACTTCTTTATTTTGTAACTGCAGACTGGAAGAGGCATGGCTCAATGTTAACTTGTTAGAGATCCTTGTATTCTTGCCATGACAATATCTTTATACCATTTAATTGCGTGTTTATAACATTATATTCAGTGACATTTTTGGCAATGTGTCTGTCCAGCGTCCTGGATGTAAGAGCCAGGATTCATTACTTTAAAGAGATAATTCAGTTACAGAGAAAGTGTTTGTGCATGTAGATTAACCACCAAAAATCCCTGAAAGCTGAGGGACAGGAGGAGCTGATGCTGCTGGGAAATGCTCAAGGAATAGGGACAAAACCCAACACTAATTCTTGCATTTAATTCAGAGGTCAAGTGAATTTGTATAACTTCTGAGCAGTTGTGTTTTGTCGCCTTGAATGTTGAGTTTTTTATGGGACAGTGCAGATGTGATCTTTTGCATATCAATCCCAGATTTAAAAGAAGTTGGGATGAAGATGAGGACTGATATATCATTACAGAGTCCACTCCTGGCAGATTACCCAGCTCGTGCTGTGCTGCTGCCAATGAGACTTGGTCAGAACATTTATTGCTAAAAAGACAATTTGGTCCATGAATTGCATATTTTTGTAACCAGTTACAAAGCAGAGTTATGTTAAAGATTGTGTTATTACCCTTACCAACTGTGGATTGGCATTAAAAGTTTCAAGGCTTCTGCTTATGGATAAGAATCTTGACTTCTTGCATCCATGATCTTTTTACCATGGTTAAGTTGATGTCTTGGGTTCAAAGTCACCACTGGTATTTGCTACAATTTGAAATCCACAGGGTTCAGGATTGTTTGATGCTCCGGAGCAATGTCTGAGCTGGCTGACTCTGCCTTAGTCTGACATGAGGTGATGAATATGCACCACAACCACCCCAAGAAACAAAACCTTGGGCTGGCTCATAGTGAGTCACCTCCAGCTTTCTTCTTCCTTCTCTGTTGAAATGAGACAGGGTGCTTGAATCCCTCCAGTGTGTCTGTCAGCTGGGCTCTGGTGCTCAAAAAAATTTTAAGGGATGAGGAAAGAAATGGTATCTTCTGACATCAAGAAAAATTGTCAATTTTCTCTCTACAGAGCTGTGCTGTCTTCTGCCATCATCATCTTCCTTTCATCATCACCTTTTCCTTTCCATTGAAGTTGATGATAGCAGAAGACAGCACAGCTCTATAGAGAGAAAATTGACAATTTTTCTTAATGGCAGTTTTACCAATGAGTGATAAAGGACCTTGGACAAGGTGAGAAAAGAAACTGCTAAGAAGCCAGAAGTGGGGCACAGCTAGCAGAAACTCTGCCTTTTGGTCTCTACTGCATTCCCTTTAGGTGACTTGGATGTCATGGGTGATACTCTGTAGGAAATTAGAAATAAGTGACTTGCATCTATCTCTTGTGGACTAATGATGTACCTGCATAGCTGCCAGGGGCTCCCTGCAGTGATAGGTAAGACCTGGACAGGTGTGGCATTCACATTCTTTGAATAAATTCCTTCACTAAGGATTTTTCTTCTGGGAAGCTGAGAAGCCTCAGAGGAAAGGAAAACAATTCTTATCTCATTTGCTTCTCCTCTGTTGTGCTCATTGTGGAATGTGTTTGGAGACTGTTTACCGACAGATGATTGTTCCATTGGATTCTGCTGGGAGTTGTTTTCACTCTTTGGCCAATCAGTGCCAAGCTGTGTCAGGGCTCTGGAAAGAGTCAGGAGTTTTCATTATTATCTTTTTAGCCTTTCTGTATTCTTTAATATAGTTTAGTATAGTATCCTTTAATATAATATAGTATCATAAATGAATAAATTAGCCTTCTGAGAACGTGGAGTCAGATTCATCATTCCTGCCTTTGTCTGGGCTTCCCTGCAAATACAACAGACAGGCTGATAGTGACATCTTAAAAGATGAACATGAAGAAGTGACTGAGACATCATACAGGCTGTTAGAAGGGAAGGAGGAATTGTCATGAACCTTTCCAAGGTGCCAAAAAGTCCCATCCTTTTGGTGTGTTTGTACTAGGACTGAGTCTGAGCTCAGCTCAATGACAAAGCTGCCACTTGTGGAATCTGTAGGTAGGAAGTAAATGCCAGGGAATTGTAATTAATGCGTGGCCAATGCAATGCAAGGAGGAGGTGGGTGAACTCAAAACATTTGTGTCATAGTTTCTTCCCATTCCCTTTTCAGCGTAGTTATGAAACACCTGCTGTGTTTTCAGTGCCTAAAATGGAAAGGTTGTTTTGTGTGCATTATCTGTGTGTCTTGTTTCTGCCTTGGATGCTATTGAAAAATGTGTGCTCAGATTTTGTGTGATTTCATAAAAATCAGTACTATTCCAAATATGACATAAATAAACATCTTTTACTGTAAAAAGTGTTTCCTAACAAGTGAAAGCACCATATAAAGAGAGCTTTGCTGTGACAGCTCTGTGATCCAGTAGAGCTGCATAGAACAGGAGGTCTCCTGCAGACACCTGAGGCATCTCTGCCTACCTCCCAAATATTGCCTGGAGTGGTTGCTGCTTTGGCAATGAGACCATCTTCTGTGTTTCTCAGCTTCTGGTGCCTTGCTGGTTCTTCAGTTCAACTCTCTTTCAGCAGTTAATGCTTGTGCTGTTTTCAGAGTTTTGTTTCATTTCCTGGGTCTTCTGTTTCCTACTTTCCAAACTGTAAATGTGCATTTCTTTATTTAAAGTAACTCATTAAACTCTTCTGACAAAGATGGGAGTCAGTGTATAAAGTTTAAAAATGGTGCCATGAGAATGATAAAGATTAATTATCTTATTCTACAATTCTTTCATGAATAGACTAGAAGTATTCTTGTTATTGATGCCTCTGAACACCAGCTATTCCAGGTATGATGGAGTGTCCCTCAGATAAAGCATCCAGCATCCAGCCCAGAGATGACAAAGTGGTGCTGTCACTGCAGGCAGCACAGCTAACTTGGCAAGAGGGCTCTTTTTTGGCACAGGTCCTCTGTTGGCACCTGGCGTTTTGTTCAACACTGCAGTTCCAGCTAGAGGTGTAATTTTCATGTTAGGCCACCCCTGTTAGGCTGGCCAGACATTGCAGCCCTGACCTGTGGCAGAGCAGGGCTGTTACTGATGTGGTTAATTACCTGCCACAGTGTTATTGGTGATTTTCAAAAGCAGAACATTTGTTAATTCAGTGGATCTGGAAACCCTCTGGCCACTTCTAACCTTCTGTCCTGTATAAATATTTGAGGTATAGTTGACATAAAGCACCATGGCTCACCTCTGCTGGAAAAGAAAATTTCTGAGAGTAAGTAAATGAACAACACATCAATTTAAATATAACCCATTTTTCCACCATAGCTTTGTTTCAGAAAGCACATTAAGTTACTGTCAGGGGAATAACACATGGAGAACCAGTTTTATTTAGTTAGATTAATTCCATTTTAGTATTTCCATTAGCCATTTTAAACTTGGCACTGCAAAGTAATAAAATCCTCCAAATATTGACAGATAGAAAAGTAAATGCCACCCAACCATGACAAGCCATTTTTCACGCAACCTCCTGGAGACAGAAGGGCTGCTATCATAATTTATTTATATATTAATAAGGCACATGATTTTTATCACTGGCTATTCCCTTCTAGCAATTAAGGCAAAGCTGATAAAATCTTTGCTAAGTCAACATTTTTGACAACTTTAAAGAATTTGTAGCTAAGAATCTTTCTGGGTGGCACACTGGGAAGAAAAGGATAAAGCTTCTCTCGTGGAGCGTGCCACTGATCTCGGCCATGAAGGAAAGTGAAGAATCACAGGGGTTTATAGGCACAAGGATTGGCACTGCAGCCCCTTGAATCCGCAGATTTAAAATATTTAAATAATCAATATTCATGGGGTTTATACCCTAAGGAAATATTTTATATACTAAGGGAATATACATTTATACACTAAAGAAATGTTTTCTGATTTGTAAATATTGGAAAAGTAGAACACACCTCTATAAAGTCACTTCCTGTTTTTCCACATCTGTCTCTCTCTTGATTCAACTTCAGCTGATGATAACACAGCTCCAAAGTGTCCACATCAGCTGAGAATTTACTCTCTTTAGGTCTGGTGTTTGCCTCAGAAGCACGATAATTAGCATTTATTGGGAAGTCTAAGTGATTTCTACTATATGATTTAAAGGAGAAAAAAACTAATCCCTGGAGAAATCCCCTTTGGAAAAAGGATTTATACAGCCCAAATGGGGAGAAAGAGCTCCTGGCCTTTGGACAGTGACAATCACTTCTTCAGCAATAGCAGTAGCAAGTAATCTCAATTTTGTAAAGTGTGTGTAAAGTGTGCACAGAGGTTTGCCACATGTCAGCGGGCCACATTTTCTAGAAACTTGTCATTCTCTTAATAAGATTACCTAGGCACAAAAACAAAAATACCTGTGTATCAACAAAATATTTTAGAAAATGGATTTCCTACTTTCTCACTACCCAAAGAATATAAACCCATATATCGGAGTGTCTGTGAAGTTATAACTTTGTCCCTTGAACACAAAACTTGTGTGACTCAAATTAGGTGAGGTGTCTAAATAGAAATGAAAATTTTGGACTAAACCTTGCAGTATATTACACTATATATATAGATATATATAGATATATCACTATATTACACTTTACACTATATATGTAAAAATATATATAAATATATATAAATATATAAAAAATAAATACAAATAAA
>NW_005054388.1:2789391-2798616 GCF_000277835.1 Geospiza fortis
CCAGCTAAGCAAGGCCCCCAGCAGCAGCTAAGTGATTTGGTGTGATAGGGACAAAAAGGATGCCTTCTTTAAGTCTGTCTTGATTACAGAGCCATGAATTTCATAGTAGAACTGAGATATGCTACTAAAACCTGTTGTTTCAGCCATAGAGAATTTTTAAACTGTTGCTACTTTTAACCTGATAATTCAGCTTTTCCAGCTGTATGTCTTAGTACAAAAGCAGGAGTACCAAATGCAATTTTGTTAATGTATTTAGTAATCTTAGGTTTCCTAATGATGATTATCATTCCTAATTTTAATGAGTCTTTATTTGGAATTTTGTATTTGATTTTCGATATCCACTGTATTTTTAGTTTTTAATCAATTTTTAGGTTTTAATCCATTTTAAGATTTGCTGTAAAGGATCCAATGGTTTCATGTAGAAAGGGAAAGAAAAGCATAAGAGTCCTATCTCACTGCCCTAGAAACAATTTTTTTTCTTTAGTTCTCTACACACTGAATCCCTAAATTATCTCAAAAACCATGCTGGCTTTGTACACTGAACTAATGAAACTCTGCTTAACCTGCAAATCCTATAACTGGCAAAACCAGGTTATATTTTCTTAGCCAACACAAAATTTCATTAAACCACTGTTCCTTAATTTACTCTTAAGCCACAGTAGCTCAAGGCCTGTGGAACATTAAAATATGGCATGACTGAGGTTCAATAAAACCAAGGGAATGAAGTGTTAATTTGATAATTGTGTGGTTCATTTGAGCACCAAAGCATGCTTTGTGCCATCATACCAGCCTACTTCAGGGGGATTCTGAGGCTCTCAAGCCTCCCACCAGCCCAGCAGCATCACAACTTCCACCAAAGTGTGCCCAAAGGGCTCCACTGCAGCTGCAGGGCAGGTTTCTGACAGCTGCTTTCATCCTGAGAGATGGACCATGCTTTAAAAAGCATTTTCAGTGGACACAGATCTAGTTTAATATAGCTGTGTGTAAAGACAGAGCACATGTGGTCAAAGTAGAAATTACCCTGGGTGTTGTATTTGTGGGTGCCCTGTGGCAGGAAGGAATGATGAATCTGACTCCATGGTCTCAGAAGGCTAATTTATTGTTTTATGATACCATATTATATTAAAGAGTACTATACTAAACTATACTAAATGCAGAAAGGATACTTACAGAAGGCTAAAAAGATAATAATGAAAACTCCTGACTCTCTCCAGAGTCCTGACACAGCTTGGCCCTGATTGGCCAAAGAGTGAAAACAGCTCACAGCAGAATCCAATGGAACAATCACCTGTGGGTAAACAATCTCCAAACACATTCCACACGAGCACAACACAGGAGAAGCAAATGAGATAAGAATTGTTTTCCTTTTTCTCTGAGGCATCTCAGCTTCCCAGGAGAAAAACCCTGGGTGAAGGCATTTTTCCAGGAAATATGAATGTGACTACTGGGTTTTGTTTGGCATTCTTTCTTAAGGTTCTGACTTTGTTCTGATATAAAGGAAAGTGAGAACAGGGGTTCAGGAATAAGGCCTTATGTTCTCCAGTGAATCAGGGAAAGGTGGGTGACACAGAGATGATAGCATTTCTTTCTCTTTGTACCAGTGTCCTTCTTGGGATTAGAAGATGCAGGTCCAGTATTATCAGGTGACACTCTTATTGCACAGAGAAAGAGGGAGAAAGGTGGATCCAACAGAACCTGCAACTATTTGGAATCCAGCCATATACAGCTCCTGCTGTAAATGAGTCTTTGGCCTCAAAACCAGGCTGGAGTCTGAAACATGCAGAAATATTTCAAGACCTCTGTCTTCTTCACCCACCCCAGCTGCTGCTGCCAGCTAACCAAAGGCCTTTTTAAATTACTTTAATAATTGTGAAGCCTGGTCTATCATGTTCTAACAATGAGAGTACTCAGCCATAATTACAGCACTGTTATCATCAGCCTTGTTCCTCAGTGTTTGAAATGGCAACTTCTAATTGAATAGCAAGGCTCAACAAGGCAAAGTATGTGCTGGCAAACTGTAAAAGCTCTGATCTCATGGTGGCTACAATCCCAAGATGAATCCTCCTCTTTGAGATTGCTTTGATGCTGTTGTTGAAATACGTAACCCTGAGAAAGCTGGCAAGAGGAGTTTAGTTTATGTTGCTAAGCAATGAAAGCAACCTTCAGGTGATGAATTTAGACTCTTGAAGGAGTTTTTCCCTCTCAATATTTTGTGGAGGGTACTAGTGTCTTTTGTAAGACAGGTAACTTGTTCTAAGGCTCCCCTCAGTCACAGAACTGCTCCAAAATCCAGAGAATTAACTCAGTTATCAGAAGATTGTTAATCCCAGTATGTGATGTCTTCACTGCACTTTTGGCAGAATTAGAATCTGATTTTGCAGCTGCTTTTATACTAATGGATCTCTACTGTTCCTGAAATTGCATTGACTCCTAACATTTATTTTACTGCAATATCTAGAATCACCACTGTGGACAGACACTTTGCAGACAGAATAAAAGGATAGTTTGGGCTCCCAATGGTTCACTTTGGCTCTTATGCAACAAAACCATTTTGGAAGATGCACAGACCCAACTCTGTGGCCATTTTAAACTACTGAAGTAGTTTTAATGCTTCATTGCTGCAAAAGGCTGAAAGGGCCTTTCTTGGCTGTGAAAAAGTGAAGAAGACCCAGGGTGAATAATGTATTTGAACTGGAAAGAATTGATTTTGCATACCCAACAGCAGGCAGTGAAAACACAAACACTTTGTGTGGTTTCCAGCATTTATAGGAGGCTGTGCACCTACACAGAAAATTATTTCCTTAGTGATGAGACCCTTGCAAGCCAAACGCCACCTACATACTATTGTATTAAAGTGACTGGCATGAAACTGTATTTGCAGAACAAGGAATTGATTTGCTTGTCACATGTCCATCTCTTCACCTAGAGGTTTCCTGGTACAATGAATTGCCCCCAGGGCTGAAACTGTCACCAGGAATTCTAGCTGCAAGTAATTTTGGAAACAAGTGTTTAAGCTTTAAAATCCCAAGAGGCAACAAAATCTGTGGTTTAGTCATTAAAGCTTCTACCAGTCACTGAAGCACCCAAACCATCTGTATTGTGATATACAGCACAATGGCCATCAGCTAATGTCTGTAACAAATTTTGTGCCAAAACCAGTCTGAGGCACTGACCAGATTGAGGGCAATGGGAGAAGAAAAAAAGAAAGCACCAGTTTGGTTTTAAAAGGAACAACCTGGTTCCTGAAGATGCTGGACAAAGAAAGAGACCTAAATGAACTGCAAATTATTTCCAGCTCAAGATAACTAAGATGTTTCTGCTCTTGCTGCTGAGTCCTCTGCACTAACCTGAAGTAGGATTTCTTTCCAGGGATGCTTTTAGGACCCTGCTGATGCCTTGTGAGGGCTGACCTAGAACAGAGGCTGGACAGAGCTAAAGAATAAAGCAGGGATTTATTAAAAGGCCTCAATGGATCCACCTTGGGCAGCACAAGAGCCCAGCCAGGGCTGCACCCAAGATGAACCAAAATGGTCCCAAAATGCACAACTGGGCACGGGGTCTCTTCCTTGGATCAGTTCTGCTCCATTTGCATATTGGAGTCAATTGTCCAATTCCAGCTTTAGCCCAGGCAGTCCCACCCTGCTTGTTTTTCTCTCTCCAGCCCACGGTGTTTGTGCCCTTGGGCTGAGATTTGGATCATTTGTCCTTGGTGCCCAGCTGGAGCAGGAATTGTTTTGTCTCCCTGCTCTGTGCACAGAGCTCACCATCCCCTGATGTGAAGCTCAGAAATACACACCAAAGCAGCACAGAACCTGAAAAATACAAAAGATCTGAAACCTGAGGCATCCTGGCAGGGTGAGGCAGGGATGGCAGGCACAGGACACCACGGGTGCACACCAGCTGTGTCTGAAGTCTGTGGCTGTTCTGGGTAGGTGTGAGTTGAACCCTGACCTTCTTTATTTGTGTTGGAAGCTTTTTTCCTGATATTTTCTTGGTGGTTGACACACATCTGAGTCAGGTGTGGTTAGGAAATATCTCTGAGGAATGTTTTGGAATATGGGCATAGGATTTGTGTTTACAGATTGTGAGGGTTAGGGTTTTTTATTATTTTTTATAATTGGATTATGTGATAGGGATTTTAAATGTTTTATTTTAGTATTGTTTAGAATTGTAGTTTTATTTTTAGTATTTTAAAGATGGATTAATTAATTAATTATACATTTATTAGGTTGTTGAGTGTAAATTTTTTAGGTTATGAAGGTTTTTTAGGGAATAGAATTTAATAGTGAGTTTCGATTTTGTGTTAGTTGTTTTAATTTTGATTTTTGTATTAGTAATTGGTGTTGAGGGTGATTTTATTATTATTATTGGTTATTGGTTGATTGGTTGTGTTTGTGTGGGGCTTTTTTTTTTGTGGTGATTGTTAGGAGTTTAGGGTTATTGTTTGGTTTAGTTAATTTGAGTAGTTGGGGTGTTGGTTGTAGTTTGAGTGATTTGGATAGTTGTTGGTTTATTTTGGGGTTTTTTTTTGTTTTATTTGTTGTTTTATAGTATTTAGTAGTGTGTGATAAGTATAGGTTTAGTTTATTGCAATGAGAATTAAGGTAGTTTTGTTATTTGTTTTTAAGTTAGGAAAAAATTTATTCAAAAAGTTTTGTGTGTGAACACATTGTTCAACTGAGCCTTTCCAAATGAGGGGGAAGCTGCACTTAAATTGTACATCAAACACATGAAAAATAGAAGGAATGAGCTGGATGTTGGCCAACCTATTTCCTATTACCAACATCCACTTTCCAGCCTTCTGCAAGAAGTGGGGCAGAGGCATGAAAAACTCCTACTTTTGTTCTGTAAGGCAATTCTTCTCAACAAACAAGGTCAGCTTGGTCAGGCTGCAACCTCTTTAACATCTGAATTATGTGAGCAGATAAAATCATTTATAACAGAACTTCTCAAATGATAAGTCTTTTTTCCAATGCCTATTCCAACGTGGAGTGTGTGGATTTGGTGCTGGGAACTCAAGGAGATGTTTTTCTTTAAAAGCATGGGTTTACAATTGCTTGAAACAAACAGAAACCCATGGCACTCATTTTTAAAACAGCTAAAAATTACTTGACATTTAACTTTAAAAATAGAGCAAAACCATTAGTTCTCTAATTGCTTTCTTGACATGATATGTTTGATATAAAGCTCCTTGACATTAGTATGACTTTCTGCTAAAAAATGAGTTTCTGATTGGGAGGTAGAAGTGTTAAAGCATAACTAAAATGGAACTAAATGACAAAAGAAAGTCAGGAAAGATTTAGATTCTGGTGTTTTATCACTTATAATGTGGGATGGAGGTGTTAAAAAAAATCAGCATAGCGAGTAATAACAGGAATACAGAATCAGCCAAAACAGAATTATGAAAGTAGATCTTTTTGTCATTTCCTTTTTATATTTTGATAGCAAAAATGTCCTGTATAAAAAGATTCTAAGTATAACGAACAAAAAAGATGCTACAGAGCTAGGATATAACAAGTATTGCAAACTTGCAACAAATTTTATAAAAATCTTGTGAAACTGATTTTTGAATGTGAGTTTGAAGGCAGCCAGCAGAATAATTTGTTATAGCATATAATTTGTTGACATCTTTGTAGTCAATGGGAGTTACAGTGGCAGAAAAGTAATCCACATCTTTGGACACTTATCTCTTCCAAAACAGACTGAGGTGTAATTGTTGTGAGAAGAATCACTAGTTTAATAATGCCTTTTAGAATTAATAGATTAAGTATTTCATTAGAAAAGTTGAGTGGTACTTGCTTGCAATTTGCCTTTTTTTTTCCCACAAATCTATAACAATATTCAATAATCTTAATTGAGATAGAAACCCAGGAAAGAAATTTTTGCATAGATGCAATATATTGTTTTCACTTTGCTGGACTGCAACTTAAGCTGTCAAAGAGTGTGTCAGTGACAAGTCCCACTGCACAGAGAACTCAGTTTCTGCTGTAAAGTATCATTAACCTTTTAATACCTCCTAAGAAAACCTTTTTGAAGGAGATCAAAGCAGCTACATCTTGGATTCTCTCTATAGTTTCACTGTGAATATCTGCTGTGGAATCTCAGGAGTCACTTCAGATGCCATGGTCATTTCTCCTGCTGGTGCTGATTCACACACATTTTTCTGTCTCTATATCTGCACTGTTACTGGCAGTTTTCCTGGCCCTTCCCACGTTGAAATGTGAAGTATTCATCCTAATTCCTACACAGTTCAAGGGTAAAATGGTGAAAACCAACAATCCTGTTCAGTCACAAGGTGTCTGTTTGCTGGAGCATTGATGATGTGGCCTTAAGCTGGCCTGAGGTACTAGTTTAAATATTCTGTTTTCTTTGTAGAAGTGCTGCTTGTAATGAACTGCACATAGAGACAAACTTTTAATAACCTAAATTATTTGTAACAGCACTAGTTTACAAACAGCTTTACTCTGATATTCTATTATCTTTCCAAAGGAGCATCTGCTCTGGACTGCAAAATTTGTGATGGAGCATGTAATGGGACAACCTGGAAATGCATCCATATTACATTTTGAGCATTTGTAGAGTGTTGGGTTTTGGTTTTTAATATAAAACTCTATCAGTAGAGCACACCCATACCACATCAACAGGGTTTTTCTGTGTGTTGCTTCCCTGTTCATCATGTTTAAGAGCCATGGCTGCAGCTTTGATGCTTTAGTGTTTGGATGAAATAACTGGATGAAAGAGGGCAAATGTCATTTCTTTATCAAAGGAGAGAATGTCAGCTTTAGACAAGACAGCAAGTGGAGATAAAATTCTCCTTCCAACACTGACATATACTGGGAAATTTCTGGGAAAGCATTTCCTGGGGTTTTTTGTGCTTCTTGTGTCATCTCCCCTCACATAAGAGAAATATCTGGCTACTTAAACTTGTAAAACCTTCTCAGCATGCCAGGGACGAGACCTCATCTCTGTGCTGCAAGGGGAGCATCACAATTTCCTCACCACACCCTGAGGCCTCTGGAAGACTGCACACAGCATTAGAAGAACCAAACTCCTCTCAATCCTCAATCTTTAACAGGGCCAGCTTTCAGGGTATGCTTTATTTTCTGTCAGAATCAGTAAAAGCTGAATATTTTATGATGAACCTAGATGAAATTAAACAGCTTTTCCTTATTTCATCGTTTTTTTAAACATTATTCTTGTCAGAACTGTATGAGTGAACTGCTCGTAGTATTTCCATTGACAAACAGATACGGGTGTTGATTATTCAAAATATGAAAATAATCTTTACAGCCTGTAGTATGGAATCTCATGATAGTATTTCAAGACCTTGCTTTAAGGCTCTTTCACCAAATAGCTGAAGAAAAATAATTTAAAAAAAACACAGGCAGACAAGACTTAATTCATGCAGAAGGGTGAATTATTGTCATATCAAAAAATAAATGTAAGTACTGTGAGATGTGTAAATTTAATTTTAATAAGCATCACAAGCTGCTTATATAACAAAAATTAGAATAGATGGTCAAGTGAGTGATAGGTTTACAATGCAATGCTTGTGGTGAGAATGGAGCTTCAAGCTGGGCAGCACAGCCACTGAAAAAATTTGAAAGAGGCTTTTTTGCAGCAGAAAGAGATGAAACAAGTGTAATTTTTGGGTATCATATGTTGACTTTGGAATCATTTTGGCAAAGCCCTATAATTTTTCCAAAGGCCATCTTTCACCTAAGGCCTTGTTGTACTTCTTGGAAAGTTCTTGGAAGAATCTTGAGATAAATTTAGAAGTCCAGGATTTCAAATAAGTAATTTATTTGCCAGACTTTTAAATTATTCCGCATGTAAACTTCAACCTCTTTTCCAAAACTACAAATGCTGGAAATGTACAGAAAATAAAATGCAATGTGATTATGCCCTAGCTCTTAGCATCAAGGAATATCTCCCAAATAATTCAGAATTGTTCCAGAACTGGGAAGTTACTGTTAATCTGATTAATTTTCTATCTCTATAATAATAGAAAGTCTGGATGAAGAGAAAATATTTGGAAGTGTGTAGTGTAGACATAGGAAGAGGTGTGTAAGGATTCCTGCTTTTTTGGGCCACACTTCTGATTTTGTCAGGCACAGATGAGTGACATCAGCTGTATGGACAGCTCAGGTGTGATTCTGAATAACTTGTTTTTCTTCTGTGATGGTAAAAGACTAAAAAAAAGATCCAGATCCAACTGGAATAATTTTGAAATAGTTATTCACCAAATAGTGAAATCAGTGTAATTTCTTGTTCAAGTGCTGGCTGACCACAAATGCTTTGTTCTGGGTCACTCAATAGGAAGAAGACATTTATTATAGACAGTAATTACATTATTTATAGAGTCTGCAGGCTGTGCATGAGGAACTGGGAATGCCTACACAAAATAGATGGGACAGGCTGGTAAGCAGAAAATTGAAATTAAACCACATACAGTAGATATTGTGGGTTTTGTCCTAAATGTTGCACATTATCCTGTGAATCTCAAGCTATTTTATCCAAGGAAAATAATAATAATAATTCTAAGCAAGCCTGGAAAGAGCCTCTAGAAACTAAAGCTTGAGTATAATTTGAGCTCTCTGAAGAAACACAAGTAGTAAAGTGAATTTTGTGACCTGGTGCTACAAGCACTTAAATATAGTTCAGCTCTTCAATGTAATCCCTTTGAAAGTCACTCTGAAGTCACTGAGCTGGAATACAGTTTATTAAATCCCTCTTTTCAAGAGGATTAGAACATGCAAACTGGAACTTGTGCTCTAGGCTGGTAACTGTGGATTGTCCAAGTGGTGATTTCATGGCTCCTGAATGTGCTAGAGAATTTTCAATTCTAAATATGTTGTTGCCCTTATTATAATTAAAACTCTCTTGCTAACTATCTTGCAGGGTTTTTTTAGCTTTCCTATCAATGCTTTTCAGAATAAATCAAGAAGAGGTTTTCAGGAGGAAAGACAGCAAGCAAAGTCCTCTTGGACAATCCTTTGGACAAGGTAACGTGTAGAAACCAAACTAAAAAATTGTATTTAACATCTTGACAATTTGTGGAAGTAATTAGATCAAACAAAGATCATCCATTAAGAAGCAATGAGTTAGATCAGATGAACTAAAGGGAACTGTGAAAAATTGCGAGCTGCTTCTCCAGAAGATTTTACTGCTCTGCTCCTTGTACCTTTCTCAGTGATGCTTTCCTGGGTAGGAAGCATTAATTGG
>NW_005054388.1:2798655-2802697 GCF_000277835.1 Geospiza fortis
ACTTTGTGTTTCTGGCTATCTCTAAATTTCCAACTATTGCTGTGTCTTGTTTTTCCAACTTTTCCCTGTCCAGTTACCAGGATCCCAAGGCTGCAGTGACTGACACTCAGTCCCTTTTAGGACTTTGGTGGCTGCCTGGTAGAGCCATATAAAGAAACAAATCCTATTTTGTGTTAACAGCAGCAGAAGTAGAAGCACACCCTGCCCAGCCCCGGTGCAGCACGTTCCTCAGGGTGGGACTGCTCTCAAACAGACTGCAGTTACCGACAGAAAAAGCTTTATCTTCTCTTCCACAAGAACCTTTAAACCTCCTTTTCAATAAAAGCATATCTGCTAATTGGTTTGACCCCCAATTCACCTGTTCAATAAAGGAATTCATCACTTTTGCCCGATCTGATGGTTAAAGGTATTGGTAACACTCACCTGTGAGTGTGAATGAAGGTTGTTTTTTTTTTATTCCAGGCACCGTGAACATTTATATACCATTTATATACCTACAATACCATTAAGAAAGACTTTTTTAAACCTCATAAATCAGTGACTTATGTAATACTTAAGGACAAGTCAAGGATATTAAAGTATCACTAAATATAGTAATTAAAAAAAAATTACAAAACCAGCTGTGCTTGCTTGAAGACTTTCAGAAAGGATTGATAATTATCCTTTCATTATAATGGGTTGATTTCTACAAGGTTTGCATCTCTTCACTTTATATTACTCTGCACATATGACTTTGAGGTATTTCAGTTTCAGGCTAATTTTTTTACTAGGTTTCAGAATGTCATACTTGATGACAAGACTGTACAAGCCTAAATAGGGTTGCAGTTCCCAAGGGGAGACTTGTTAAAAAAGAATTTATGAGGCACTATCTTAACTGGAATATTCACCTCATCTGCATCTTCCAGAAACCTCTGGAGCCTGTCATCCACAAGCTGCACTCTTATCAATTCACTGGAATGATGCTTGTCAGAATTAACCCTCTGGTGCTGGATCTTCTCTAAAGAAGACACAATTTATGTTGGCTGTGCTACCATGTCAATAAATTCAGTAAACCTGGAAGGGCAGACCTCAGCTGCAATCAAAGGTCCGTGTCTTGCAACACTAGATGGTGACAGTTGGATAAAAAGAGAGAGATGATGTCCAGGCATGTGTGTGAGGGTGTGTAGGTCGCAAAATGGAACCAAAATGAAAAACCAGTTAAGTGGCCTGGAAACAAAATCCCAATTTTCTTTTAGTTTTCCATTGTCCTGTAGAAGTTCAGCTCTGTGGAGAAAATACATACCTACATCATGCAGGGATAAACAGTGATGTTGACCTTAACTTACCCAAGTCAGGAGTGAAGACTAACACAGCTGGAAATATTTTGTTTCTTCCAGAGAGGAAACAGCCTTCAGTATCAAAGTTCTGACAGGTCTGGAGTGTCTTAGGTTGGAAATTGGTGTTCTATCCCCATCTGTCAGAGCTGGGGCAGTTCTCTGCTGTCCATGGGGCAGTTTTTTCTTTATCTCTCCCACAGCCAACCCTCCCTCCAGGAGATCTCTGCTGTCCATGGCCACTGAGTGTCCCTGCAGGGCTGATCCAATTCCAGCATCCCATGGGGAGATGCTGCGCCCAGGGGAGGAGCCAAGCATTCCTACCTGGATCCAATCTGAGCCTGGAGCAGCACAGCAGCCTTTGCCCCCTGCATTGCCAGAGGAGCAGCTTTCTGCTGCCCTGCATTGCCAGAGGGAGCCCAGGCCCATCTGCAGCAGCCCTGGAGCTGCAGAGGAAAACTCCCCCCTTGTGCAGGATCCCTGCTCCAGCAGCAGCACAGCTGGCACTGCAGGAGGGCTGAGCCCCCATGGGATGGGGCTGTGCCACCCCCTGACACACAGGGGGCAGGGACTGCTCTGACTCTGACAGTGGTTTTTTATGGTTTTTTTTGTCCTATTGAATTTGTATTTTTTGATTTTCCTAACAAAGTACTGTAATTCCTACTCCCACATCTTTGCCTGAAAGCCCCTTAATTTCAAAATTATAATAATTCAGAGGGAGGGATTTACATTTTCCATTTCAGGGGAGGCTCCTGCCTTTCCTAGCAGACACCTGTCTGTTCAAACAGAGACACTGGAGGAAATCAGTAGAGATTCAGAGGGTGGGACTTACCATTCTATAGAGCTTTTCAGATTAATGTTCATCTTGTCTGACCTTTGGTAAAGCTAAAAGTTCTCAAGACTCCACTGTTCTTTAGCACTCAGAGCTTTCCAGCCACTCTGAAATATATTTGGTCTCTTGCTAAGTTGGTCCCAATTCTTTGCCCTGCATTGTATCCATGGAGAATGGCCAATCTAACTGACTGATAAATGCACTGAGCCCTTGCATGACAATTTGTCAAATTACTCCTGAGAAATCTTCCTCATTAGAAGCCAACCACAGCAGTAAACAATCTTGGGAACCTTTTGTGCGAGGTTTTGTGTAGAAACACAGAGCAGGGCAGGCATTCCAGACCAGGGCAGAAAAGCTTAATTCTTTACCTGTTACATTAAATGCCACATGAAAGCATTCATGAGCATGGCTGCAAGTCCAGCTCTCAGAGCTCACACTAATGACAGAAATCTCATGCTATTAATACACAGCACAGGCCTACAACCCTGTGTAAGGAAGTACAAGCCCTTGCTTAACTGCAGCAAGGTTCCCAATGTCATCCACATCCTTTGGGATATCCTTCTGTACTATAAACTTTGTGTACTCCCAGAGCTCATGTAAGAAAAGCAAATTTCCCATAAACATGATTATTCAGGAGTTTGGAGACAACTCCTCATGCAGCAGATGCTTTGTAATTGTTCCATCCTTGTGTCTTCATTTTGTGCTTTTTTGTGCTTTGGGAATGAAAGAATTTTTCCAAGTTTTCCAAGCATGGAGTCAACCCCAAAGCAGGTGGAAGACTGGACAAGTGACCTTTTCTAGTCTTCTACTACACACATGGACATGAGCCCTTTGTGAGTTGAGATGTGGGTGAGAACTGCACCTCCAGCCTCTCCTCTAGCAGTGGGTGTACCCCAGAGAGAGGAACTCCCCAAAGCCCAGGATTTGCTGTGTCAGGCCTTATCAGCTGCTGGGCAATCACAGTGAGGAAGGAATCATCTGACTTCCTCACCAGAGCAGGACAATGACCTGTTTTCATCAGCAAAAAAAACCATCAAGCAGCCAAAGGGGAATGTGGAAGCTGCCTCAGTGCTCAGGGCATGACCTGGAGCTGTCCCTGCAGAGCTGGCAGTGACGCTGGGGTCACAAATCTGCAGGGTGGCTCTTGCCGAGCTCAAGGAGCTTCATTCTGTCCAATTCCCTCTGCATGGCCAATTCCAACTCTGGCATGTGCTGGGGTAACCACTGGACTTGATAATCTTAGAGGTCTTCATCAACCTAAACAATTCTATGATTCTTTTCAACAGCAATTGAACAGTTTTAAGTGAAGTCCCTCCAAAATTGGCAGAATTAGGTAGGACAGGAAATGTACCTGGAGGAAGCTCAGCTTGATGGTGTCAGGACATTTCACTCTGTCATTCCTACAATTCCTCTCTTGGCTGATAAAAAAAAAATTCAGGAGAGAGAAGAGCTTTGGGAGCCATGCAGGAGTGACTGCCGGTGTCTTCAGGAGTCAGGTAATTTTTTTCGGAGTATTTGGGGTTGTTTCCCCTCTTAGGTGTGAATTGAAGGGCACCCAAAGCCCGGCGCGGGAAGGCGGCGGTGCCCGGGGCTGTGCCCGGGGCTGTGCCGGGGCTCTCTGCTGCCATCTCCTGCCGCTCCGGGCACCGGCACCGAGCCAGCCCCGAGAGCCCCAGGAAACACCTCCCCGGCCATACTGAGCTGCCGACATCCTCAGGGCAAAGTAGAAAACTGGCAGGTTCATGTCGCTGAGCCAGAGGGGGCTGGCTTTTTAAAATATAAAATATTTTTCATTTAATTGAATTTTTTGTTAATTTAATTTATTTTATTATCAAATTAATTAATAGTAAACTACTTTTAATTTAAATTATTTCTAATTTTAAAAATATTTTAATAA
>NW_005054388.1:2802890-2827058 GCF_000277835.1 Geospiza fortis
TATTTAAATTATTGATTTATTATAATTGATAATTTAAATTATTTTTTCCAGTATGCTCTTAAGTTACCCTGCTGGAAGAGTAATTTCCAGCTGTACTTGTGGCTCTGTGTAAGAGCACAAGGAGATGATGTAGTGGCAGATAGGGGAGAAGCTGCTGTGTTTCCACAGTTTTGAGTGGCACCTTGTTCCTGAGTCCTGGGCTCAGTAACCCCCAAGAAAACACTATATTTAACGTAAAAACCATTTTAAAAACTTCCAAAATTAAATAATACAATTAAAATTATGACTATGTAATTTAAATAGAAGTGTATAATATCACATAGTAGAAAACTTAAAGTTTTAAAATGTAATAATATAAAACAAAATAAAAGTTTTAAGGCAGAAACTAGTCCTTTTTCATAAGTTTAAGTAATATTGCAATATTAAATTCAAAAGCCCACATTACAAACCACAAGTAGTTAGTTATTAAGTTAAAAGTAAAAATAATTAAGTAACATTTCTCAAGTAAACAGTTTATCCTTTAAAAGCCTTATAAAAAATACATCACTTTTAGTTTGTTAAAGTTCTGTAAAACTCCCAATTTGTGACAATGTAATATAAATAAAAATTAATAAACATCTAAATCCAAACAAAAAATACCATCTCACACATTTAATCCCAACAAAAAGAGGATATAAAACTCAATATTTAGTGGTGTTGGTGTGAGGAGGTGAATGGAGTACCCTGCAGGTGGGTGCTGCCAGCCAGCCCTGGGTGCAGCACACATGAAAAGTGAGGCACTGGCAGGCAGGTGAAAAACATGCAAAGGATTTTGTCAAGGATATTGCAGGGTTATATAAACATACAATAGAAATGATTTGTTATCATATTTACCCAGATTGCCCAATAATACCCATGCTGTAACTCTGTAAATTGTGTTTATTTACACTTGCACGCTGAACCAGCAGCACAGGCTCCCAGCATTGCTGTGGTTACTGAAGGAGGTTTCCTGTGTTATTGGGAAAAAACCCAAAATCTTTCCCTTCTCCCTCCACAGTGTAGAGTTTTGAGAGACTTGAGTCTCTCAAAAGTATAGTACTTGAGTATAAAAGTACAATACTTCAGTATCGTTTACCTTGACCAAATTTGTTGTATTCAGGAAAAAAAAATTGTGTTCCAGCTTTAGGAGGAAAACTATTTTACTAAAAATCTTCTCAGCAAAGCAGAGTTAAGCAGCTGAAAAACTGGAAAGCAGCAGCAAAGGAGTGCTGTGAGAAAGAGGTTAGCAGCAAGGAGTGAGGAATGTCCAGCAGCACGAGAACCATGGAGCAAAATGAGAGTGGGTGTGGAGCAGCAGCGGAGCAACAGCAGAGAGAGGAGATGGAAGAAAAGATCAGGCAGCAAAACGTAGTCATTATATGGAATAGGAAACAACTTTACCCTTGTCTAGTGTAGTTTTCTCTCTTTTTTCACTTTCTCTATCCTTCCTATTGTTTTTAATTGCCTTTCCTTTCTTGCTGGCACATAAAATGCCTCCAGTGACTTAATGAAGGGGTTCCAGGGCTACCAACCCCCTCTGCCAGGACACCAATCCCTGGCATCCTCTAGGTCAGACAGCCTTTCAAGGTCTGGGCACATGTTTTCAATATTAAGTGGAAACTTGCTTCCACAAAAAAGACACAGTATTATTAGAAATACAGTAGTAGGTACACTTTAATGGCTGCAGCAATGGATTTACAAAAGAAAATGAGATTTGTGATGATTTATTGACTGAAGAAGTAGTGAAATAAAAGAAAAGCTGGCAAGAGCCTCAGGAAATACTCTGATGTAAAGTATAAGATGGGCACAGTTAGAAGGATATTTACATTTTCTTGATAGAAAAGCCTACTCCAGCATATGTTCAGCCACTTTTGACTGAAAGAATACAGAAGTTTTTCCAAGGACATTCTGCCATTACTGTGATTTCAGCAAAGCTGATGGTGAGTTGCATCTTCTCAAAAAAAAAAAAAAGATGCAGGAAACTGCATTCCATTACTGAGGCTAGGGCTATGTACAGAAAGGCCAAGCAGGATTATGAATCTATGCAGGAAATCAGTAAGGAAGAGATAAAGAAAGATCTGAAGGAAAAAACCCAAACTTTTTCCCACTCTATTGGTGCCACAATGATGTTCTCACCTCTACATCCACCATTCAGCGTCTCTGATGTTTTGAAAGGCTGTTGTGAACGTGGTGTTTGTTTTTTATTGCTCCCCGGGGTTCCCAGGGCCCTACAGCAGACACAGAAGTGTGCTCAGAAGAGCTCTCCACACCTACAGGGAAATCCCTCTCTTCTGAGGTCAAAGGAACAGGATGCTCCTCTGAGTACTTCGAAGACTTCTGTACTTTCAGACTTCTTTTTCAAACTCTTAAAAACCTGGTTTGAAATGTTTTTTCCCCATATCCTTATGACAATTCATCATCTCCCTGTGATGCCAGGAGAGCCCTGCCTGTTCTCTGAGCACAGTGCTGGAGCTCACACCAGCAGCAGAAAGCATGGCAAGGTGTCAGAAGGAGCAGGAGCTGAGGAGATGTGCCCCCAGGGAACAAAACAGAACCTTCACACAACCTCTGTGCTGTCTGCAACCCCTGGCCAGAGCTACAACCTCCCTTTGCCTATTTGAAGGCATTTGGTTGGAATAACAATCCCCAGCTCTGGTCAGCTGACAAGTTTGGATTCGTGTCTGTGATGCAGAACTGTGCTGGTGGAGGAAGAGATAGCACAAATCTACAAGTCAGAATAGAGAATCCATTTATCATCAATCCATTTATCATCAATACAGCACCACAGTAAAAATGTCCTTCTGTCTCTTTCTTGCTGGCCTCACCTCACTCCTGTTCTCCTTTATTTTCTTTCTCCCTCTGGTCTTAACCAAGCAAGAAGAAAGGTGGGTGCAGGCCCCAAATCCTTAGTGGGCTCTTGGAATAAGCATCTCTACCTTAAGGGATTGCTTCTTTGAAGTGCTGCAACACCAAAAGTTCTAGCAAAGCTACCCTCACACTCTAGGAAATAAATCCACGCCCAGGAATTCAGGGAAGAAAAGCAGTTCAGTTTCTCTTGACTGCACAGACATTATTGCAGCGGATATGAAGACAAGGCTGGCTTCCACCATACATTCTGTCATATGGATTTACTGCTAATGCACTTCTTGCCTCTCCTCAGTGCTAGGATAAGACATTTGCAAACATGGCATGGTGAGTTAACAGGAATCTTTCCAAATTCCTGTAAAGAAAATCTTTTTTCCTCTCATAAACTTTATAACCCCACTCCAAGCTATCCTGTGTGAGAACTTGATGGCATCAATTCCTAACAAATTCAGATGCTGGGCTACAGACAGGTCAAGACAAAAGTAGATGGTACTCTAGGGTTATTTGTACTGCAGGTGAGGCTGCCAGTGAGTTTGAACCAGAACTTGAGAAATGTGCTAAGAGTCATCAGGGTTTGCAACATTCCCCTGTGAAAGGTCCCCTTCAGCCTCTGAGGCTGGTATTGCAAGCCTCTGAGTGGGGCTGGGCTGAGAATTTTCCTGGTCTGTGCTGGGAGTCCCACAGAGAAGGCGGTGGATGATTTTCAGCTTTTGGCTGCTAAAACCATTAGCCTGGATGAAGGGATTGTTTTCGCTGTGTACCTGCCAAATGTGGTAGCCAAGAGAAGTCAAAGGACACTAAGTTTAGGAATATCTTTAACCACACATCCATCACTGCTCTTTTTAATTGGATTCTTGTTTTTTTCATCACAAAACCTCTCAGAAATCACCTACCTCTTCCATAGGGTCGTGGTTTCACTTTTGTGTTGCAGCAGCATGAGGCTGAATGGTTGGCAGAAACACTGTGCTCTTTAGAGATGGAACAGATGATTTTATATAGGAAAAAATGTGTGGGGCACAGTGTGGTCACTTCATTGCTGCAAAATTTGCTGGCTGCAAAGATTCTGCCCGCAGTGGAAGGATTTTCTGTCAGCAGACTTCTCAAATAAATATTCATTGCTTTGCTGGAGGACCTTTCTTGTACATCCAGTCATTTGAAAATGAAAGAGCTATAGTGCAAGTGCAGATGGTACCTTCCAGCTCAGCTGCTTCCAATTTGATATTTCTTGGGCAGCACACCATCCAACACTGTTGAAGTATTTTCATTTTCCTTCTCCTGCAAGACACTGCAAAGAGCATGCAGTGGGTGACAGAGGAAGCTGGGTGGTCTGTGGCATTCACATTCTCTGGAAAATTTCTTTCACCCAGGATTTTCTCCTGGGAAGCTGAGAGGCCTCAGAGAAAAGGAAAACAATTCTTATCTCATTTGCTTCTCCTGTGTTGTGCTCATGTGGAATGTGTTTGGAGATTGTTTACCCACAGGTGATTGTTCCATTGCATTCTGCTGGGAGTTGTTTTCACTCTTTGGCCAATCAGGGCCAAGCTGTGTCGGGGCTCTGGAAAGAGTCAGGAGTTTTCATTATTATCTTTTTAGCATTGAGTAAGTATCCTTTCTGTATTCTTTAGTATAGTGTAGTATTCTTTAATATAATATAGTTTCATAAAATAATAAATTAGCCTTCTGAGAACATGGAGTCAGATTCATTGTTCCTCCCTGCCATCCCTGCAAATACAATAGTGGTCCTTTCCAGAGTGCAATACCAGGGACCACTGTGGTCAGAGCCAAATGAGACTGGACAGGCTGTGATGGAATGCACAGGTGTTCGAGGTTTTACAAGTCCCTGTCTTGAGAATCTCCTTTGCTCTGAGGCTTCAGTCAGAGGGGTCTGGGAAAGGGGCAGCTCAAGCCTTTGAGATCCTGCCCAGAAGAGTTTGTGCACGTCATGTTTTGACGCTGGCGCAATGCCAGTGCCCCCATGAAAATACATTCTCCCTGGTTTCTGCTGTGAGATGGGACCAGGAATAGAGCAAAGCAGGCCCCCACTTAGAAATAAAGAAAAGAAAACTTTATTAACTAAACTACAACTCTAAGTAAAAAGAAACACACAGGGAAAATGAAAACCTTCCAAAAACATTTCCTCCTCCCCCCACCAAATTTCCAATACATCCATCCCCCAAATCACCAACTCCTCATCCATCACCGCCCTTAGATAATCAATTCTCAGTTCATCAAGAGGAGAGGAGTCCCTCTTGTACCATAGGCTTCCCCAGAAAACACAGTTGAAACTTCTTGTGTTTCCACGTCACTCATGGCACCACCCGGAGATCATTTGCCATTGTGACCTTTTCCTTTAATGTCCAGGGCTCTTACCACTGTACATGGACCGGAGCTGCTTCTAGGGTTCCCCTTTTAAGGATGTTTTGCCCAGGTCCAAAAAAGAGCAGTCTCTCACTTTTTTTATGTTCCCCTCATATTTCACCCCCTGGGGCCAAGGGGTCTCAACACTGAACCCTCTTGACTCTGAGCCATTGCCTCCCCCTGGATGCAGTCTCTGTGTCACAAGGAACATGGTTCTGTCCATGGCTATAACAAGAAAAGTCCAGCCAAGACCACTCCATCATCTCTTGCCACCTAAGAATCTTCTCTACTCTCCCGACATCTTTCACTTGCCCAGACCTTCACACTTGCACATTTCCTTCTTCCATTTCATCTCTATCTCTCTTCTAGGAAAGGTTAATGTTCTGCAAAGTTTTCATCGTCCAAAAAAGGGTTAAAAGCTCAGGCTCTGCCTGCCCAAAACTCCCACAGTGGCCGGACACCTTCTCACTGCACCCCCCCCCTTTCTCCACCAACCAGGCTGCGCTGCCAGCACATGATATCTAATGTCAAGGTGGCACAGGCTCTCTCTCTCTCTGTCTCCCGGGGGGGGCTGCCCGATGCCTCTCGGTGCTCTCTCTCTTCCACCCTTCCATCCTCAGGGCCAGGCCTACCTCACCCGCTTCCCCTGCCCTGCCCAGACAGCAGCTGGGCCGGAGGAGGTCTGACCGGCTTCCCTCGCCGGAACTCAAGAGAAGGTTTCCGGGGAATGCTCTGCTTTTAATCCCTGTGTTCTCAGAGGCGTATCCAATGTCCCCAGTGGCCACACCAGGTGCCAGTATTCAAATCTGAGCACCCATTGGTGTGACCACAGCACCCCGAAAAACCCACTTCCAGTCAAACCACGACAGTGCAGAGTAGATTTGATGATGTTCTCCTCAGAGGGAATGTAGGCATTGGAAGGAAGCTCTGCTGTGCTCTTCTTCCCTTTCACCACTGGGAGGAGCTGGGAGAATGGGCTCCCCAAATGCCCCGGCACCCTCAAGTCTGGGTCGGGATGCCCGAGAGACTCAGACCATGAGAGGCTGCAGAAGTTAATTTAAAGAGACCAGGTAAGCCACACATCCTGACATTTAGCAGACATTTCGCACATACTGTGTCGTGTGTGGTTAGCTGATGGACTGATATGATTTGGTGAGCACCTCTCAAGCACAAATACAAGAGCTATTTGAGTGAAACAAGAGCATGGAAGCAATTTGAATATTTTCCATCTCAGATGCTGAATTTGGGACTTTTAGCTAATCATTTCAGCTGCAGAGCATCCAAAGTCCTTGAAAGCCTTTAAGATAAGGAGGAGAAGAAGAGTAGGTAGCCATGAAGCATTTATTTTCTTGGCTCCTCACACATTGCCTCCTGCCAATTTTCATTGCTCGGCACACAAAAAGCCATTTGTCTCTTAATGCTAAATCCCACCCTGGGATTCACAAACAGGTCTTCCATGAGTCTGCAGGGATCAAGCAGACATACAGAATTGCTATCAAAGAGGCCGAGTGCTTTGGAAGGAGAGAGAATGGGACCAAATGTTGAATGTTGCTATACTGAGCTCAGCTATGGAAGTAATCCCAGCATTAGGACAGAAGTAGTTCTGCAAATTGAGTCTGCAGTTCAGTGCTGTGTCTGCCCAAGAAAGCTTCAAAATTTAGCAGTGAGGCAATCTCATGGATGAGAACACCCTGAAGAGCGTGAAAACCCAAACGTGCTCCATAAGAAAGCAAGTCCTGCTCCATAGTTCCTCCACTGGAGATCCAAGGCTGCTGAATTAGGCCATGGTAATTTTTTTCATATGTCAATCTAATTTTTCCCGTATGATATCTTATAGCAGTTCTTTGTAGTAGGGCTCACACCGTATCTCATAGAGCTGATCTCTTTGACAAATCAAAGGCATTTTCTCAAGAATAATGTCAGCAGAGTTGTAAACATCATCCAGGAATTCCTTGACACCTGTAGTCCTAGAGTTTGTTGTCCCTGGGAGGATTTGGAATCATGACTTTTGGTTCTGTTTGCACTAATTGATATGTTTGTTATTTGGGTTTCATTGTTCATTTTGTTTTCCATAAAGGAGTTGCATATTTCACTGCTACACACATGAAACTTGACCATATAGTAAAAATTACCAATCAGTATAATTTGTGAAAAATGGTTATTCACAAAGTGAAAGGAGATGTAGATAGACCAAAGCAAGTCTTAGTTTCTCATATATTGAGAATTCCTTGTAAATGCGTCACATATGAATTCCTCTCTAGGGATTGCTAATAAATAGAAATTAAGAAACAAGCTAAATTTAGCAAAATTGCAGGACACATTTCACATACCCAATCATTTGGAAGGAGAGACATAAGTTTTTGAAACTTCTGGCTCCCCTTGCTCATTCACACACTTACAAAAATATTACTTTTGTATTCTGCTGCTGCTCCTACATCTCCAATAAATATCCAACGTATGAACATGGAAATCTACCAACAAGTGTTTAAGGGAGATAATGTGCTTTTATACCAATCCATCAGAGCATCACAGGTTCCATGTGCTCCATGAAGGCCTTACTGCAGTCACTTATAGGCTTCTCCAGAAGTGGCTGGAGGTGTAGAGCAGCAAACCCAGCATGCCAAAATATTCACTGTGCTCACTTCAGGCTGTGTGTTCAGCTCTAGTTAAAATCCTTCCAACAAACACCACATCTCTAATTCTGGGAACCAGGATGAGCAGATGGCAGTGTGACCAATGGATAGATCACAAATACATGACACCATTCTGAGAAGTGACCCAAAAGGAAAAATTATTTCATTTCAGAAATAATGAAAGCTTTGTTTTCATCTAACTAGCAATGAAAAAGCATCTCATAAGTGTGTTCATTCTAGTTTGCCTTCTGCCACTTCAGTGACATTTTTGGCAAAAAGTAAGTTCTGGAAGAACACTAGAACCACACTGTAATTGAGCAGGACCTGCACCACAATTAAATAAATCTGGAAAGGTGTCTGTCTGCCTGAGCTCCCTTGTACAAATAACAGTTAAGATAGTGAGATTTTTCTATTTTACCCCCATGCTTTTATGTCTAAATATTCACAGTCACCACACCAATGGATTTGCAATTGAGGAACAAACTGTATGACCCAGGAAGAGTACTTCCATACAGGCTTAAAATCAGTCAAACAAACAGGTATTTGTCATAAAGGAAGGAATGTCTCATCTATTGCTTTTAAATCTGGACAATCCAAAAGGCCAGGAGAAGTTTTTCATGCCAGTGTTCTGTGTCAGCACTTTCTGAGTGTATTATATAAATTTAGGGGTTTAGATTACATATACACTTTAGATCTAGGTTACAAGAGGACAAGTGATCTTTTCTTTCTATTCAGTGTTTGGTGGAAGGAGGAATGAAATGTCTCTGTTTAATTGGAGAATACTTTATTTATGGAGTGCATTGCAGTACTGCCATTATACTTCAGCGGAAATTCATTATGTGACCATGTTTTCTTTCAGTAAAAATAGCTTCCATTTTTCTCTGTGATCAGTGGAAAATACAAATCTTCAAAGTAATGGTCTAATCCACCTAAACTACAAAAATGTTAATATTTCCTGTCTCTTCCCACTGTGTCTCTTTTCTCCTCATTTTCTGTGAGCTTCCATCCTAAGTTATTTGCTACAGCCAGGAATGTTGCTTTTTCTTGGTCATGTTCTTTCCCTTTCTTCAGGGCTGCGTGCCCTGGGAGAATTACAGCAGCATTAATCCAAAAAGTGCTTGCCAATAGTGGCTAAGAGTCATGTAATTTCAACAAATCTTGGCCTTTCTTGTCCACATACTGTTTAGTATAATTTGAGTTCAATGCTCTCTCACTTTTCTGCAACACAAGACAAGCAGTGGTTTAGGAAATTGTGGCATGACCAAACTTCATTCTGCAAGGGACTCTCAGTAGTGATCAAGACTGTGGTTAGGAGATGTTTGTTTTAGAAAATAAAAATTAAAGGAAAACAAAGCAGTGGCATACACAGAGAGATGATCTAGAAAGCTTGAGCTGGTGGCTTTAGGAACACATTACATGGAGGCAGAATAAATAAATGTTAGTCAAAAGTGGTAAAGGGAATAAGGACCCTTGTCTGTGCCACAAGAAAATTCTGTCTTAAGAACTGTTCAAGTTTCCTAAGTGTCAGTTTGGTATTTATATCCCTCACAAAGCTTAGGAACATGAAAGTAAAGAAACAACCAAGGATATCACAAATCTGAGCTTCATATGCAACAAATGTTTCTTCAGTCAAATAGGAAGAAACATCTTTCATGACAGCATAAATATTAATGGTACACAACAAAAATAATAATTTTAAAGTATTTTAAATCTTCAATCACTTCCATTGTCAAATGTGAAGCTTGAGAGCCCTCTCCCTTCACAGTGGAGGGGAATGTGTGACATGTGGAGGCACAGCCTGGCTTGTCCAGCTTCCTGAGGGTGCCAGTTTGAATAGTGAGCTGTGCAGAAACTGCCAGCTTTCCATAGCATCTGAAAGCTGTTCTGAGCTTGTGGAGAAATACAGGTTAAAAAGCTGATTCATGACCAGCAGAGAGCTGATGTAACAGGTATTGAGGCTTTAAATCCATAAGATATGAGAGGATGTTTTTTTCCCATAATCAAGGGACAAAGCAGTGGACTCTAAAACCTTTAGATTCTTGTGTCTAGTGAAGACCTTTCCTGGCATGCTAAATTTTTTTTTTAATTCTTCTGAACAAGAAAGACAGAATTACCCATCTTATGGCCCTCTGAGGTTGTCCTTTGGTCCTTGACATTATGAAAACCATCAGACTCACCTGTAATGAAATAACATGGAAATTATAGCAAAGGGAAAGGATGGTGAGCTGTTTGCTTTAGCTCCTTCATGCACCAACCTAAGGATTTCAGCTGTTTCCCCTCATCCAAGCTGCAGCTCTGTAACTTAGGGGTTCTTCAAGCAAAGGAAATATCAGTGCCAAACATCCAGGTAATGTCACAGAGCATTTGTGGCCCATGCTCTTGTTCCAGATGAGTTTGTGCAGATTTGTGTCTGTTTTGAGCCATACCTCAGAATAAACCACATGTGCTACATAAGCACCTCAAGCAGGGTTTTAACATTGTTAACCCATGGTTAAGCGGGGTGTTAACATTTTAACATTTTAACATTTTTGCCTCTGTTGCTGTCCTGTTAACTTTCAGGAATGAGCAATCTCATGTTTCTGTGGTTGAGATGTCTTCTGAGATACTAGAATTTTCTTTTTCCCCAGCCCCGCGACTGAAGAAGTCGAGATTCCTTGGTTCTGCTTTTCAAGGTTATTTTTTCTTATTTATTGCATTCTTTTTTTGATTTGCTGAGATCTGTCTGGCAGGTCGGGTTGTGGCACAGTGACTGCCCTTGGGGTGGTGTTAACTTTTTATACCAAGAACTATATGTGCTTTATTTACAATAATTTTCCAATACCTATCACCTATGTTAGACAGTCTGTCTCTACTCTAAACCAAACCAAAAGTGCCACCATCCCAGCAGAAGATGGAGGCCAAGAAGAAGGACAGGACATGCTTAGATTCTTCTGTTTCTTGAACTCTTATTCCAAAACCCAAAAATTCTACTTTGTGCCAAACTATCATTTTACTCAAACTTTTGTGGTTTGTAAATTTTCACACAAAGTTGGTAATTTTTTTTTATGGAATAAAATTGAAGGCACAGGTGTTTTTGACTCCGTGCCAAGGTCTCTGAGCTCTTTGCCAGGGTCTCGAATTACTTAGGGTAGCTAGAGGAATGTCCTGAGTCCCGACAGAGCAATATTTCCAAAAGCATGAAGTTCCCATGCTTTTATTTGGAAAAATCCTCATGTGTATATAGGAAAGAAACAGGCTGCCAACTTCTGTGAGAAATCTGGGTGGGCTGAATTTTACTCTCCCAATATATGAAGATCCTTAAATAGGGTATTAAATATTCTGATATCTACAGTTATGTATGGATATTCACACGCATATTCTTATCTATTCTGATATATTTAGTAGTTAGAGATGATGAATCACCCCTGGGATAGTCTGAGTGTTGTAGAACTGCAGATCCAGGATGTGGAGGAGGCAGTGAGCATTGGGAGTGTGGTAAAAACATGGGAGTTCTGCAGAGCAGGGGGTGAACTCAGGAACACAGTGTACAAATCTGTACAGACCCAGACTTTGGTAGTTTTGCTACTAACAGTACAAAAAAGCTGTTATTTCTCCAGGGAAATTTTCATGTGGCATAGGAGTACATGCAAACTGTGAGTGGAATAGCACTAACCATTAGTTCCTGGTGACAAATTTAAAAGCAAAACATCTTTTAGCCTTCATCATTATTGGACTCTTTTTCAGGTCAGGCATTTACTCTGAATCCATGGCAGCTTTTCCTTTAGACTGTTCCACTAGTATTTAAGTGAGCAGCTAAAGGGACCAACAAGAGACTTTATTATCAGTGCAGCTTCACCAGGATTGTACAAAGGTCAGAAGTAAGAAGGGAATATTTCCTTAAGAAGCCATACCTGGGTTTTTCTTACTCCTTTGTAAAGCCATTAAACATGGCAGAGGTTCTCAGCCTTGAGGAATAGCATGAATAAAGCCTTTTATTTTCACAGTTCAGGGTTGAATCAGCAATAACTTATTTTCTTGTTGCTTGCCTTTAGCCAGCCAATGGCAAAGTAAGAGTCAGATTGACATCAAGCTGGCTGGCCAGGAAGAAAGAAGAGGAAAAAATCCTGTTCCTATAGATTTACTCCTAATTGCTTTCTAATTAGTTTACATTCCATTTGTAATCAGTGAAGCCAAATCAATATTCAGCTAGGCAGGTGTGCTATGGGGGCAATCTGCCCTGATGCCAAATATGAAAATAATGCCAGCTTGCAGTGTTGTGACCTTTCTAATCTCACTGCATGAACAATGCTGAATCTTCAATTTCACAATTTCCAGGTTATCACAGCACCCCTGGCTGTGAGGATGGTTTGCTATGAACTGACAGGACCTTACCTACTTCAATAATTCTGATAACATTTCTGCTTCATAATGCTTGCAACTTTTTTTTTAAACTAATCAAATACTATTTTACTAATAGGAAAAACAAGAAGTGAGAGAGGTTAAATTAGTTGCTCATGGAAAAAATGTAACCAAGTTGCAGAATTCCAGTGCCTTTGCTGTACTCAGAATTACAGCATGCTCTCCTTTTTTTATTGCATTTATATATGGATTCAGGGACAGTGTGACAATTTCCCAGACAGTTTACTTTTTCATAAATGTGCTCATCTAAAGAAAAGCTCTTAAAAATCTTTGTTAATATTTTGGTTTTAATCATATTTATCATTATCTTTATTAATATGTCTTAAGCCAAAATAATAATTGTCACAGTATTGATATATGTGTATATATGTGATATACAATTTGTAATTCTTTAAGATTCATGAGGTATTAAAATATCCTAATTCTCCAAAATTTCCCTAGTATAAGTATGTCTAAAGTCCCAGAATTTATGAGCGCCAGGTGCAAAAATGTGTGTTCTTCAATCTCATTTTTGATTTAACAAATTTCTGTGTTATATCTTTGGGCCCAGAATCTGTATTATTTCAGGCATTTTTGATCAGTTGTGTAATATTGGTAGTTACTAAACTTGCAAACCAGCACCAAGTGGAGGTAAAAATTATCTGGTGCACATTTACAACTATTTACATGCATATTTACGGTGCCATAAAGTCCAGAAACAAATGGAAGATATTTGGGACAGGAGGCTGACAGCTGTAAACAACTGCATGAACCTACTCAGCCATTGCATGATTTAATTTCATTTTTCTGCTTAGGCCCTTGGGGCTAGAAATGTTCTCTTTTAAAGTCAAAAATAAACAAGTGCAATGATGTAAATCAATATTGGATCCTCCACAGCAGAAAAGGGGCAAATTGAGATTAGAAAAGCACCTTCATTCTGGTATTTTAAAGAAGGGAAGGGAAGGGAAGGGAAGGGAAGGGAAGGGAAGAGAAGAGAAGAGAAGAGAAGAGAAGAGAAGAGAAGAGAAGAGAAGAGAAGAGAAGAGAAGAGAAGAGAAGAGAAGAGAAGAGAAGAGTTACTTGTATAGAAGAAGAGAAGAGAAGAGAAGAGAAGAGAAGAGAAGAGAAGAGAAGACTCTAATTCTCAGTTTGGGCAGTGATTTATATCCCAAGCCAAAATTTTGTGAATTGAGTAAATACAGAGATAACAGAAGCAACCAAATTCTTTTAGCTATTCAAGAGAAGAGAAGAGAAGAGAAGAGAAGAGAAGAGAAGAGAAGAGAAGAGAAGAGAAGAGAAGAGAAGAGAAGAGAAGAGAAGAGTTCCCTTTATTGATAAAAAGATGCAAAGCACTTTTCCAGCAAGGCCCTGGCTGTTCAAAACTAGGAATGCTGAGGAGCAAGAAGGAAGTAGCTGTGTGTAAATAAATGCAAGTAACAAGTGACAAGCAGGTGCACAGATTTATACAAGTGAATGTGGTGGTATTTTGGAGCCCTTTCAAATCTTGAGTGCCCTTTTGCTTTGCTGGCCACATGTTCCTGAAGAGGCTGACAGAAAACCCTGAGTGCTCACAGGGCTGCAGCCTCAGGAAATGGATTTGGAAGCTGCTTCAGAGCACCCCCTTGGCAGCAGGGTCGTACTTCAGTGAGGGTGAGAAAAAGAGTGGTGCCCAGGATGCTCAGCAGGGTTTGTGGAAGAGCCTCATGGCACAACCTCTAGCAAATGAAGAAAGTTTAAGGGCCCCAAAATCCAGTGAGATGAGTCCCAAAAGCAGCTTGTTAAGAGCTCAGCTTCTAGTATCAGCATTATATCTTTATCTGAGGTCTGTGACAGGAGGACTTAAAGCTTTAATGAAACACAAAAATTAAAAGTAAGCAACTTGCTTCAGTGACTCACACCAGTGTCCAAAATCACACGAGCCTCTGAGAAAATGTTGAGACTATTCAGATATCAACTGATTCATGAGATCAGCTTAATTATCAACAGGATGCACTGTTAAAAATTAGTTGTAATACAAAAGTCCAGATAACAAATGAAAACTCTGTGGTTTTAAGAGATAGAATTGAAAAGAATTCAGAACAAGACCAAAGGATGATGAGGTGTTAAGGAGTGAAACATTGTTACTTATAAAGAAAAAATAATAAAAAAGAAGTCAATAAATTTTCTGGAACAATATGATTGCCAAGGAGCTTGATTTTATTTTCTTCTTTTTTGGGGGGGATGGGGTGGCAGTAGTCACACTGATTTGTTAATTTGGGATAGCTTTATTTCCCTTTCTTAGGAAAAAAAAAAAGATGGTTGGTGATCTTAAGAACTGAAAGGGGACACGAGCTTTCTGCATCTTGAATTAGACACAGGAAAAATAATTTTGTCTTCAAGAACACCAGCTCAAAGAGCATTTGCCTCTAATTGTTTAGCTTAGAACACTGTAAAGATCAGGGCAATTTATAGAACACTGATCTGCCTTGTTATTGCCTAAATTTCATGTGTGCTCAGTTTAGGCTCTGGTACAGATATAATTCCATTTTGACCAGAGTTAATCATCTTCACAAGATGCCTGAGACCCCTCCACTGCCTCCATCTTCAGTGAATTACATTGTTGTCAACTCAAAAGATGGGATGAACTCAAATTTGAACACACTGGATTGTCTTATGTATTTTTACTACAATAAAAGATTTTTGTCTTTAGAAGCAGTTGTTTGCAGGGAAGCAATAAATACTAATTAACCTTTCCCTTTTTCTCTCCCATTATAGTCTCTGTAAGAAGACAAAAGTAAATTTGACTAGAATATGGTCAAGATGGGATATTCAAGTGCCTAAAGCTAAACCACATTTTTGTGTCTGCATTTTCCATCCACACAGTGCAGGGAGCACAGGATTGTGCTTTGTGCAGAACTAGGGTGGCACAAATTCTGGGAGTTGTTTGGCCTAAATATTGTAGGTAAAGTTTATGGCTCATGGCCTGAATTTCCTAAAATTTACCAAGCTAGTAAACTTCAGAGTACAAGGTCCAGTGATTATCAAACCTACCACAGTGCAAAAAAGTCACACTGGAGGTGGCAGTACACTGAGATATGGCTTTAGCTCAAATGTTTTTCTGACTATGGTACTTCCTCAAACGTCTCTTATCCAAAGTCACAAGGCACTGATGAATAGATCTCTGTGCTCAGGAACCCAGATTTTTGATCTGGGAGATTAAAAGATCTTAGAGAGAGTGGTTGCACACTCTTCTATCAACACCTTCAATATGTTCTGTACCCACATGACTCGAGCTGTAGATTTATCAAAAGCATGCAATGCAGTTTGCTGCTGAGAATTGTTTGCAATATGAACCTATAGCAGGATCTTTTCTATGGTTTAATGTACAGCTATCTCCCTCAGCAGGACTGGGCAAAGGGAAATGTGCTGCAGAGCATCAAAACCCTCACCCTGGTCTGGGGAGAGATAAAGTGGCACAGAACAGGCACAAGCTGTTCTTGTCACAGAGGTTAATGTCCAGAACCAAGATGCTGTTTCTTCTTCTCTCCAGATTATCTCAAGAGGGAGGACAGTGCTCATTTTTCTTTCCACCTTTTTTCTCCTGCATGCCACAAAAGTTGTTTAAATTCTTTTTCCTAGAGACAAATCCCTGCACTTTTTGGCCTTGCTTTGAGGCTATAATTCCTAGAGTTAGTCTACATAAGGGAGGTCTAATTTCTACTCTCAGCTTGCCCACATTATCTTTTCTACTGAGGTGCCTGCTCCACTCCAGTGCAGGAAGGCCCAATTACCTGAAGAGCTCCCAAATCATTGTAAATTATAGCTGACGCAATAGGAAAAGCTAAAATCAATGCCAGTTTACCAATCTGTAAGTTCTGTTCAGCCCCTACTCATTAAAATCTCAGGGAGCAGTGAGCCAGCTGTGCATAGAAACCAAAACTGCAACTCCTTCCACTCAGCTGTATGTGTTTCCTGCACAGACCCTTTCCCAAAATGGCAGTGATTTGTACAAAGAAATATTGAGGAACCTAAGCAGGGAGATAATGAAAGAGTATATTACCTTTCCTATTTTGACCTTGCCCTGCACAGCATTGTGCAGTTCAGCAGTGTAAAACAGCACCACAGAACAGCACATCTGTGGCATTCACATTCTCTGAAAAATCCCTTCACCCAGGGTTTTTCTCCTGGGAAGCTGAAAAGCCTCAGAGAAAAGGAAAACAATTCTTATCTCATTTGCTTCTCCTGTGCTGTGCTCATGTGGAATGTGTTTGGAGATTGTTTACCCACAGGTGATTGTTCCATTGGATTCTGCTGGGAGTTGTTTTCACTCTTTGGCCAATCAGGGCCAAGCTGTGTCGGGGCTCTGGAAAGAGTCAGGAGTTTTCATTATTATCTTTTTAGCATTCTGTAAGTATCCTTTCTGTATTCTTTAGTGTAGTATAGTATTCTTTAATATAATATAGTTTCATAAAATAATAAATTGGCCTTCTGAGAACATGGAGTCAGATTCATCATTCCTTCCTGCCACAGGGTCCCTGCAAACACAACACACATCCTGCTGCAGTGGCTGCTGCTAGGGAGCTCTGCTGGCAGTGTGCACTCAAGCCCACTCTGGCTGCCGCTCAGAGCTGCCCTTCCACAGCTCTTTGCAGTGCAGTTGCCATAAAAACTGCTCTGAGCTCAAGCCAGAGGCCCTCCAATTGTCAGGCTCCCACTGTGCCTGCATGAATGCCACTGAAGATGGTATTTTTGTGGGAAAACTGATATTCTTAGCAAAGAAACCACACCCATTTTGCTGATTTCCACTTACTGGTGCACTTTTAGCTACCTTTTCTAGAGCTGAGCATCTTTTTCAGAGGTTGTATTGGCAAAGCCAACAGGCATTGGCAGTCCAGGGCTTACAGCTGTTGTGTTAGCAACAACCAGAAAAAGCTGTAGGAACAAAAACTTTCCATCTCTGCAGATCAGAATATCCAAACAAACAGAGTCTGCTGATACATATTCATTTGCTGTATTGTTTCTACAATTTTGCACATGCAGTTGTTGACTCTCTTGAAGTTATTTAAAGGAATTCTTGTCAGTCCAGTGGCAACAAATGCTAGATAGAGGCTTGACCTTATCAGCAGGCAGCTGTTTGCTCCTTGAAGCTATGAAGAGGAAAGTCTAACCCCATTTTACTTGAGTTTCTGCAAAATCAGCACAAAATGCTCTCCAGGATTGTCTCAAGTTGCAAGATGTGGTTTGGGTGTGTGTGTTCTATTCCCATCTGTCACAGGTGGAGCAGTTATGTTCTGTTCTTCGGGCAGTTTTTTCTTTATCTCTCCCACAGCCAACCCTCCCTCCAGGAGATCTCTGCTGTCCATGGCCACTGAGTGTCCCTGCAGGGCTGATCCAATTCCAGCATCCCATGGGAGATGCTGCGCCCAGGGGAGGAGCCAAGCATCCCTCCCTGGATCCAATCTGAGCGTGGAGCAGCACAGCAGCCTTTGCCCCCTGCATTGCCAGAGGGAGCCCAGGCCCATCTGCAGCAGCCCTGGAGCTGCAGAGGAAAACTCCCCCCTTGTGCAGGATCCCTGCTCCAGCAGCAGCACAGCTGGCACTGCAGGAGGGCTGAGCCCCCATGGGATGGGGCTGTGCCACCCCCTGACACACAGGGGGCAGGGACTGCTCTGACTCTGGCAGGGCTGTTTTCTATTACTGCGTTTTTATTTTCTTCCCTAATAAAGAACTGTTATTCCTATTCCCATATCTTTGCCTGAGAGCCCCTTAATTTCAAAATTATAATAATTCAGAGGGAGGGGTTTTACCTTTTCCATTTCAGGGGAGGCTCCTGCCTTCCTTAGCACACACCTGTCTGTTCAAACAGAGACAAGGATTTATCTCCAGGAGTGGTGGGGATTTTTTTCTAGTATATTTGGCCAGATTGTCAGAAGAACAATAATGAAGTGCCCATAACTTTTCTTGGTTTCTGCTTTACTTGGGATATTCAGATCCTTTTCATAAGTGGGAGCAAGGGATGCTGTAGTGACCAGCAGAGGGATGCCCTGGATTTGTGCTGCCTTGTTACTGCTTTTGTTTCAATATAACATACATTTTTCCAGTTTCCATTTCTGTATCACCCACAAAGCTTAAACACCTTCCTTCATACACCTTTTTCTCTGAAGAAAATTCCCCCTCTTAACCTAGCAGCAGGAGCAGAGGAAACTCTGAATTAAAATTCTCCAATTACTCAACTTGGCTTTTGCTTTTCAACAGTAATTTTCCTGTTTAATAATGCCAGTATCCACATACAGGACACAATGGTCCTGAAATGATGCAATAGTTTAGCATTGATACAAAGCCCCAAATTCTGGTCTGTATTTCTTACAACAGAAGCTGTGTGTCACTCATACAGTGAGGTTCTCCCTCAAAAGAAAGCACTTCCACAATCCCTTCCACAAGCATACAGCATGTCTCTATTAGGTAATAAATGACCACAGTAAGAATTCCAGAACAGTGCTTTGTGTGGACACTGCTCTAGAAAATCAGCTCTGTGTGTGTGTTATACTAAAAGAACCCACATTACATTTGGAGCAAACTTATTATTCCAAAATAAATAATTTTCATTATGGAACAGTGTCCACCCTGGGAACTATTATAATACATTTCACTATATTGTGTATTGTGAAGCATAAACTAGAAAGAATAATAGCTTTATTTTAAACAATATCCAGCCTGTGTGAACTCATCTTTTTCAGGGTATTTCCATTGTAAAAATAGTATTAAACAGTCTGTTTCGTTCAGAGATTCTTATCTTAGCGTTCTCAAAAGCTGTTTTTCAAAAGGTTACCAACATGACAGATATGTGGGTTTGTTTAATATTCTGGCTGGAGAGAGGAATTTTTCCTCTTCCATTTCCTAGACAGGACAGCTTTCTCTGGAGTTTGTTCTGTGAAACAAACACTTGTGTCTGAGCCAGGAAAATGACCTCTCACCTCTGGCTTCAGTAAGCAGCCTTGTCATGAGACTTCTCATCAAACCTAGGAAACTAAGTCTGAGATTATCATTATTCTTATCAATAATGTCCCGTGCGCCCACAAATTCAGCCTTTTAACTAAAATCTACTAAATTCCACTTTTAACTAAGAATACTCCTCTGACAGTTTTCCAAGCAAGAAGAAATTACAAAATATTTTTCAATTAGGGATAGCAACATTAGAGCCAGGTTTCATTCAGTACAGGCACATCAGCTCCACCTGAGGAGAGGGCAGAGACGAGGATTTTGTATTTTTTTCAAAAAATACAAAATATTTGTGACAAAGCTTGAGCAAGGTAGCTAATTGCTGATAAATAAAACTTTGCCAACTTGGAGGAAAAAAGAAGACAAAAAAAAAGTCTGATTAAAAGAAAAGAGCACAGTGATATTAAAACTTCAAGTGTTTTAACTGTGTAATAAATATATCAGAGGGAGAGATTAAAACTTCTGAAATTAAGGGTAAGGGAATAATTTAATTATTGATTATTAACAATTATTAATGATTATAATAATTATAATGTTTTATTCTGTATTCTATATTTTATACAATAAAACATGTTATTATTATAATTAGCAATGAATTATTAATTATTATTATTACTAAGGGAATTGCTGTCTATTCATTTAGCTTCTTTCATTTTCTGTGATACACATTTTAAGGGAAATAGGTTGCTGGGCTTCCTACAGCAGTGTGTGTGTGTGTTCTGTGTTGTTTTTTTTAGAACATGCAAAATCTGTCAGGGCTGGCTGGTCTCCTTAGGTCCTATTTTATTATCAGTGATAAAGAATTCTTGGAATTCCTCCTGTTTCCACTCAGCATCATCCAGTAGTTAGAATGTGGTACAGTGAAGAAGGTAACACTGCATCCTCCCAGGGAATGATGTGAAATTCTGGCTGTGAACAGTTGTTGACCAAAACCTCTCTGACAGAGGAGAACAAGGCAGGGGGTTTTTTATTGCAGCAGACATAAACGGAAGCACCAGCTGGATGAAGTGTAGTGACAGAGAGAAGGAATCAGTGAACTGAAATTGTCCGTGCCTAGGAATGAAATCTAGGGAAAAATCAGCACAAGTTCAAAGTTCTGTTGTTTTTGAACCATAGAGAGTTTTATGTTTACCTGGCTTGTGACACTTGGGGACAGGGTAAATGGGACTTCTGTGTTTACACTAAAGTTAAATAATACATTTCCATGGGGTTTTTTAAAAGTTTAATTCTCTATTTCTGCTATGTATGGGCTAGTAGGCTCAAATTTATTTGGTTTTTCCTCTTACTGTTCTTATGAGTCCCTAATCCCAACTGGCTGTAATACCAGTGTACTTCATCTGTACATATTTAGCCAATTTCTAGGACCTCATATCAAAATTGAAGAGGCAGACAAAGTCTGTGCCACCAGCTCTCACTGATGCTCAGGATAGAAATCAAGAAAAAGAATTAAGAGATTCACATACTATGGATAATGCCTTAAGTAGATCAAGCTTAAAATGCATAAGCTCTCAGAGCAGAAACTGCTGGGTTCACATTTATTTTCCCTGCGTGTCCCCATATCAGGCTTAGCTGATGATCCCCTCTGGAGCTGGTCACTCCTTCATCTGGTGCAATTTTAAGTCAGCACTAGGTATTGTTTGGGTCTTATCTCTCTGCCAAGTCACCCTGTGGCAAGGGTCAAAAAGGGACAGAAGTACCACCCCTGACAGAAGAGGCCAGAATAAAAGGTGAAATTCAGTCTGGGAGAGCAGCCTGAGTGCTCTGCATGGGCCCCTCTGCTTTCATTGTGATCAAGAACATGTTTGCCTCGTGCCATTTCAGCCTTTTCTCCCAATTTTCTTGTTGCTGTGGCCTAAAAATGAGCTCCTTTTCAGTGGTTTTCCCTTACTTATAAATGTTGTGGGTTTCATTTTAGTCTTGTGATCTCCACGAGGTTCCTTTTCCTTTTCCTCTCAAGTATTGATTTGTAAGGACTGTTTTGATAAGATGCTGGTAATCACAACCCCTGTGATAAAACCAGTTGTGGAAAATCTCTTTTGTTCAAAATACATTAAACAGTGCACTTCAAATCATCAACAGATCTGGGAGTGCCCAGATCCATGGCTGGTGGGTGAGCAGCACTGCAGGAAAATTCCCCATCTCTTGGTTCTGGCAACTCCTACTACACAGAGGCAGCTGGAATGTGAACTTCTTCCTCTTGCTTTGCCTCTGAAATAATTTCACAGTGCTTCAAATATTGCAAAAATTAAGGGGGGAAGAGAGAAGGGGGCATTTTTTTCGCTTCAAGGGATTTTTAAACTTGACTTTTATTTGGGGAGAAAGTATTCAAACATTCACTGGTCAACCCTACAGCTCCTCTGCTCCATTGCTTGTAAAAGCAACAGAATTGAAAGAGCTGATGCTGTCAACAAAAGGCAGAGGCTGTGATAATTCAGACTTTGGCTTTGCCAGTGCACTTCTTTTTTTAAAAAATACATTAAACAGTGCACTTCAAATTCCTTGCACTTTTCAGTTGATTGACTTCTGTCTAAAAGCCTCCTAAGAACTGAATCGTTCACATTTCCAGTTTTACTGCACATTGCTAAGCATAATTGCTATATAGCCAGTTTATTTTATAGCTTCCAGTTTATTCACTTCGTTACATAACTTCTTAATTTGAGGATTAAATGAGGAAGTGATTAGTCACTTTTTGCATGTGACTCCGTTCTCATGAACTTCAGCATCCCTGCTTTGTCTGTTCACTATTTATCAGCAAGGAAGGATAAATGCAGGTTCTATTTTTTTTTTCCCCAGAGAATCACACAGATATGGAAAGTCAAAATTCTGTAAGCACATATGCATTAGAATTCAATTTCCAGCATGGTTTTTACAAAAGGTTTTTTTACAAAAAGGTTTTTTGTACAAAGATCAAGGAAATGATGGTATAAAACATTAAAACACAGTGCATGTGCTAACAGGACATCTGTATGTTTATGGAAGTCCCAATGGCAAAGAGACAAGGATCTTCCTTGTGCATTGCAGCATTTACTGAAGAGTGTAAAGATTAAAAAATTGTATTTCCAATAATATTTCAATTAATATGTTTTATTAATTAGAATTTATTCTAAATATTAATTAGAAATTTTCTAATATATAGATTATATAGAAATATAATCTATATATAGAAATATATAGAAATATTATATATAATAATTAGAAATTATAAATTTAATTATTTAGATTAATACAATACAAAAAACCTATGACAGCCAGCTTGGGCACAAGCCAGTCTTAAGCTTCAAGTCACCGCAGAATATTACTAGGCTGTCATACAGAAACTAATCCAGAAAAAAGAAAAAGAAATGTTGAGAATTTTTTTTTTAGAAAAAGAGATGTTGCGAATTTATTTTTTTAAATTTTAAGGTTTAAAATTATTTTTGTAGTTTGGTTTATATTGATTGATTAATTTTTTATTTTTATGTTTTATTTTTATCTTGGGTGTTAGAAAAGTAAGTTTTTTAATGTCATATGGTTTAATTTTTATGCATTTTGAGATAGTAGGTTAAATTTTATTTTTATAAATGAAAAATATTTTTGTGGTTATTGAAAAGAGATATTATTAAATGTAGATTGAACTAAAGAAGTATTGTTATACTAAAAGATTTGATTTTTTTGTATATTGTGTGATAATGAGAAATATTTTTAATTAAAACTTGATTTTCTGATTGTGGAGATACAGCTTACACATGTGGAGAGAGCCAAAATCTTTGCAGCCTGCCTCCCACGATGGAGCATCTTGGTGTTTCTAAACACATCCCACTGGTGTCCCTGGCAGGAGCCAAGGATTTGTGTTCTGGGGGGTTTTACGGAGCCAGGCTGAAAGGGCTCCACTTTTTCCCTGCTAACAGGCATGTCCCAGTGGACAGCTGCAGCACGAGGGAGACTCAGGGGAAGTGAAACCTTGTAGGAGCCAAGCTCCCTTTACATTTATTTAATACCCATGAAGGAATGGGGAATAATGCTAATAATATGCCACTGCCAAATAGGCCTGTCCTTTCCATCAAGCCCAGGCAGCAGCATCCTGCAGCTGTTGTGGTACAAGCAGGGAAAAAAGGAACAGCTGGCACCTTGTGCCTTCTCTGTGGAGCCACAAACTTCTTCCTTACAAGGATTAGTACCTTAGAAACTATATATTCCTCAGCTGCAGTCCCAGCTTCCTGCTTGGACTTGTAGGCATTTGTGTGTCACTGTCAAATTTTCTGGAAAAATCCCTTTGCCCAGGATTTTGCTCCTGGGAAGCTGAGAAGCCTCCTAGAAAAATGAAAACAGTAATTATCTGATTGCTTCTCCTGTGTTTGCTGCTTTGGAATGTGATTTGGAGACTGTTTATCCAACAGGTGGTTGTTTCATTGGTTTCATGTGAACTGTTTTACCTTAATGACCAATCAGGGCCAAGCTGTGTTCGGACTCTGGAAGGAGCCATGAGTTTTTCATTAGTATCCTTCTAGCGTTCTGTCTGTGTCCTTTCTGTATTCTTTAGTATAGTTTAGTATAGTATTTTTTATATAATATAGTATCTTAAAATAATAAATTAGCCTTCTAAGAACATGGAGTCAGATGCATCATTTCCTTCGAACGATGGGGGACACAGAAAATACAGTAGTGCGTTTGAGAGATCAGTTCAGGACTTTCCAACGTCACGCAGGCAAGCCTGGCATCTGCAGGCACTGCAGGCAACAAATGTACTTGTTGTGGCTTTGAGAAACTCCACTATTGCTTATCACAGGAGCACTGATCTGCACATGAAGGCTTTTGCAGTGGGTCTGTTTCAATCAATTCCCTTTGCAAGAGAGAAAATACAATTATTAACTAACTGGCTCTGTCTTAGCAGTCATAAGCTGACACCCTGCAAATAGACTGTCTTGGTTTGAACAGACAGGTGTCTGCTAAGGAAGGCAGG
>NW_005054388.1:2827285-2832167 GCF_000277835.1 Geospiza fortis
TGCTCCTCTGGCAATGCAGGGGGCAAAGGCTGCTGTGCTGCTCCAGGCTCAGATTGGATCCAGGTAGGAAAGCTTGGCTCCTCCCCTGGGCGCAGCATCTCCCCATGGGATGCTGGAATTGGATCAGCCCTGCAGGGACACTCAGTGGCCATGGACAGCAGAGATCTCCTGGAGGGAGGGTTGGCTGGGGGAGAGATAAAGAAAAAACGACCCAAAGAACAGCAGAGAACTGCCCCAGCTCTGACAGATGACAGTGGAATACACACAGATCTTACAGCCCAGGACAGTGACATGTGTATAGACCCATGGCAGTAATGTGAGAGGAAGGTGGAGGATTAGATCATAAACACTGTGAAGGTAGTTTGAAAACACAGATTTGATCTCTGTAGCTGATGAAGTTCCTTCTTTTAGGACAACTGCCAGTGCCTTCACTGCTTTGGTTTCTGTCAGGGTTTCCAAGACTGTCTTTGGTACCTTTCAAACAGCAAAACTTTCCAGTGGTCCCCAAAAGCAGTACAAAAGCCTGGAATCAGAACCAGGTTTGCTGAGACTAACAGATTTTAGCATCATTCAATGCCTCCTTCCCTTAATTAAGTGGAGCCGTGCTGTACTCAGGGATCAGTGATCCCCTCACTGGCTGTGAGGAATCTGTGGGGTTGTGACCAGCCTAGCACTGGAATATTTATACTGGAGTTTACAAACTGCTCCAGGTTTCCAACTAGGACTACAATTATCACAGGAAAATGATGTGTGAGTGCTGCCACTCTGTGAAAATGTGCAGGGCTGGTAAGTGCCACTGATGCTGCAGCAGCAGTGGACAAGAAAACCAGTTTATATCAGAAAAACAGAAGTTTATATCAGAAAAACAAGAGTTCTGCACTTTGCTGTGGGTCTGAATGTTGATATTACAGGTGAAGGGCTACAGCCTGTGATCTGTGACCCCTCACCATTCACTCAGTATATTGTGTACATACATCAGAAAAGCAAATGAGTATCACATGCCCACTCTTCCTAAAGGAGCTGGCTTATAAACCCAAACAGCTAAATTGAAGTAACAAGTGGTTTGTTTCAACCTATTTGGAGTAATGGAGAGTTTATACTCCGGAAACAAAGTGAACACAAACTTTCTTTTTTTTTTTTTTTTTTTTTCCTTAAGAGTGAGTAGTAGAACTTTATTTAAGGGTAATACATTTCTTGAGATATTTCTTAGGGTTTGCAAGTGTTAAAAGAGGACTTTTTTGCAGTGTTTTGATTAACTAAGTTATAATAGTTCTCAGGAAACTATTGTATCTTCTGAGTCAAGAAGCTTTTAGATTTTCCTTGCCTACTAAAGCCACTATTTATTTATCAAGCTTTGAGATGAGTATTTCATTGAGGTTGTGGTGGCAGAGGTGGTGTGGGGTTCACACATTTCTTACTGTTGTTTTCTCATGGCTGGTTTCCTGTGATAAGCCATACTCTGAAAATACCAGAGTTTGTCCTCCCCTCAGTGTTAACTCACATTTAAATATTTTAATGTATTAGAATATTTTAGTAGATTTAACATAAATATTTAGGCATCCTATAGCCAGCAGCAAGCAATGATAAAATACTTTTCAACTGCCTGTTCAAAATTTGTGTCTATTTATTGTTATCTCTATGATCTCTAATCCTTGTACCTGACTCCTAGCAAGGTCCTACCATGAATAAATCATGAGTGCTGGCTTACCTAGCTAGGAAAGCCAAGAAAGGTGCTGAGTGTAGACTAAGCTTAGGTAACTTATGTAGTTACCTAAGCCTGACCTCATTCTGAATTAATTTGTAGTGAGAATTCAAAGTTAGTTCCTTCACAAGCACAGGTTAGTGTGTACAAAAATACCTTTCAAATCTACCTGAAGGAACTCAGTCATGTGAAATTCACTGAAAATCAATGCAGCTTATCCTCCAAGATCAACTGGATTCCTACAACAGTGTCAAACATAATATTTCACTTTGCTTGTGTAAGAGGGTTCTGCTCAGTGTGGCACAGTTCTGGAGTGGAAGGATGCAAAGGATTAGATGGACACTAAAGTGACAGAGAACTTTTTCAGTGGGCCATGAGGGTGGATCTTCTGTTTGCATTTGCCTAGGAGAATGTGGAGAGAAAATCTGAAATGCAGCTCCTCTAGTCCACAGGTTAGAGATAAAAATACAACTTTCCCCCCAAAATGCATTTTCCATAAAAATTTAGATTTTAGGGATCTTGATGATTGCAGATTGTCAGTCTCACTGCTTCACAGGAAACTGAGCTTTGCTTCAGGAGCTACTCAGACCTAGGGTGGTGAATTCCAGAGAAGATGTAGGAAAGCCTAGGGAGGTCTGGCCTGAGAGTGGAAGATTCAGCTTGGAAAGATGGACAAATCACTAAATTCATGGTGGAGGTAAATTCAGAGGACAAACAGGGAGTTAGAGTATGGAACAAGAGGCAGCAGGAACAACTTGCATTTGTCAGATTTCTCATCTCTTTACATTGTTGTTTTCAATGCAGGAGCCAGGGAAAGTGTCAGTCTTCTTATTCTAACTTTACTTGGATCTTCTCTAAGTTCTCCTAATCTAAATTAGCACTGATCTAAACCAGCACTGACATGGTACCTGATGTGTAACTCCTCATGCAGTGAAAAACTATTCTATCATTGTCTTCAGTGGAATTTTGAGTATAAGTAGAGATTAAGTATTTGCTTAAGTGATCATTTCAGGTGAGTCACACCTGTAAGAACCTTTAAAATACCAACATTTCAGAGCAGCATATAGAATTATCAGGGAAGGATTCCAAAGCATTCCATAAAAATAAAAGCATTAGTTATTGTGTAAGTGTAAATCAGAAGGGTATAGGCCTTCCCTAGGCTTCCAGCATGTTCCCCAACCCCCCACTTGTACATGAAAGTGCTGCAGTAAAGAAAACAGCACATTTTCAGCCATAACTCTGTATTTTCCTTTGTGGTCTCTTTATCTTAGATGGATTGAGTTTTAGTATGTTATGTCATAAATTAACAGGCACTATATTTACCACAAATATAAACCTGCAATGAAATAACTCCATCTTTATAACTAATGAAAAAGCAAAAATATTGTATATGTTAAGAGTTTAAAACAATTCGTTAACAATTGCTCATGTAACTGGAAATTAATGGCTGATTTCACCACAGTTCTGGCATTTCTAAATACTTACATGTTTAGAACTGTAGGCAAACACATTGCAATCAAAAACTCTGCTCTGTGTTTTTTATGCTGCAATGTATAATGCATCCATGTATGTAAACATAATGTATTTCCCAAATCACAATATAATTTTCAAACCTGTAAATTAGGTTTGTGCTCTGCTTCTCAGTGTAGCTGAACTCTGTGCATAAGAATGACATCATTGTTTTTGGAGCAACTAACCTACATGAGAAGAGGAGAATCAGAAGCAGACTTCTAAGAGGAAAATATCAAACAGAATGAATGGTTTGAACACAACATATGATGCTTTTGGGTCCTATAAACATTTTATTGTTACTTGTTTGGGAAGAACTGCATAACTCACTGGGGCTCCATAACTTGTGAGTAATGCAGCCATCTCAAAATGTAGCAGATTTATCTGTCAGGGTGTTCAAATGAAAATGCAGGATCTCATTTCCTCCCTGGCCATTATAAATTTGACCCAGTGTTTAACAATGACCCCTCGGCATGAATTCCTTTACATTTACATAAAGCATTTGGATTAAAATGTAACCTGATTTGGATTAAAATGTAACCTAAAACTTGCATTTAAAAAATGTAACCTGATGGAATGTTTCAGTGCCAGAGGACTAAAATCTAACTGTAACTTCTATTTTTAAAAAGCACCAGAAATTTAAGGAAACTTTCTCCAACAGCAGTAAGGACAGGAGAACAGTCCATTTCAGTCAGACTTTTTTTTTTTTTGCTAGAAATTAACAATTGCCATATAATTTATTCTGCACATACAATAACTCGGGTCTCGATGAGGTGGCAGCATGACTGCCACTACATTTTAACCTCACTCTTTGACATGGGGCCATGCTTCACCCTCCCTTTACCCTCAGAGAGGCACCAAATGGTGCTTTCCAGGGGTTCCCTGGGCACTCGGTGGCAGTGCCTTTGGGGCCGGGGGTCCTGCCTGTCCCTGGCCGCTCCGGGGAGGGATGCCCGGCTCCGGGCACACCGTGCGGGCTCTGCGGGTCCGCACCGCTCCGATTCCCGCAGCATCTTCAGCATCTCCCCCTGCCAAGCGCTGCCCTGCAGACGGGATCGCTCTAAGCCGGCTCCGTGCCGGGCACTTCTGGCGCTCCCAAGGCTTTGCTGTGTTTTGGGGAACTGAAAACAACAAACCAACCCTGCAGCAGCCCCGCTGCCTGATGGAGTCCGCCTGACTGAGCAGCACAAAGCATTTCGCTGGGAAAGTTTGCTATAAATAACACCCCCGCCGATTTTGGCCTCAGCTTTACCTAGTAGTATTATTCTTATTATTCACACATTCTGCGGCTGATGGTGTGCCCAGGCTTCTTCCAGCTCACAGCCATCATCACCCCGTGTGTGGCCGGAGCATTTTCCTCTTCCATCCAGTCGCGACATCGCAACCATCGGCTTGCGGTGGCCCATGTGGCGGAAGCAGACCCGCGGCAAGCCCCACTCCTACTCCCATGCAAATTGCCTCAAAGCGGGAGCACAAACCTAGCCCCGAGGAGCGCCAGCTCCGCTTCTCGGGATTCATTTTAAGGCGGCACATAAAGAGCCGAGCGCTTCGGGGAGGCGCAGCCCACCTAGGTCCGCAGTGCTGGGGATTTCGGGTGCGGGGAGGGGTGCCCGGGGCGGAGCGGGGGAGCAGGGCCGGGAGCGGTGCCCGGAGCGGGGCCGGGGAGCGGAG
>NW_005054388.1:2832710-2879779 GCF_000277835.1 Geospiza fortis
CCGCCGCCCACCCCCCAGCAGCGCCGCAGTCTGCCCAGCGCCGGCAGCCCCGGGAGATGGTGACACATGAAGCGTGCGGGAAGGACCATGGTTGAGAGGACCAGCAAGTTCTTGCTGATCGTGGCCGTCTCGGTGTGCTTCATGCTTATCCTGTACCAGTACGTGGGGCCGGGGCTGAGCCTGGGTTCTCCCAGCGGCCGCTCCTACTCGGAGGAGCTGGACCTCTTTCCCACGCCGGACCCGCACTACGTGAAGAAGTATTACTTCCCCGTGCGGGAGCTGGAACGGGAGCTCGCATTCGACATGAAGGGCGAGGACGTGATCGTCTTTCTGCACATCCAGAAGACCGGCGGCACAACCTTCGGCCGCCACCTGGTGCAGAACGTGCGGCTGGAGGTGCCATGCGACTGCCGGCCCGGGCAGAAGAAGTGCACCTGCTACCGGCCCAACCGCAGGGAGACCTGGCTCTTCTCTCGCTTCTCCACGGGCTGGAGCTGCGGGCTGCACGCCGACTGGACCGAGCTCACCAACTGCGTGCCCGGGGTGCTGGACCGCCGGGAGAGCGCCGCAGCCAAGACGCCCAGGTAGGCACCGGCCCTGGGCCGAGCCCTGCCCGCCGCGCTGCCCCCGCTCCGGCCGCCTCAGCCGCCCGGCCCTGCCCCTGCCGAGCCCCCTGCCGTGCGCTGCCGGCGGGCTGTGCCTCAGCCTGCCCCGAGCCTTGCCTCTGCTTCACCTGTCCTCCCCTCCCGTCCTCCAGGCTGTGCCCTGCGCCTTCCTCCTGCAAATTTCCTGCTCTTTACCTCCCACGCACCTCGCACGCTGCGCCCTCGAGCCCGTGGTCTGCTCCAGCAGCCTCTGTGCACCCTTCACCGAGAGCATCTTTGTGCTGGTTACTCTCTCTTTTAGACGTTTAGCCTTTACCTCAGACATCACTCGCCACCTTTTATAAACCCTTTATACCCCACCCTTAGTCTCAAGCTTGTCTTTGTAACCAGCTTTGCCCCGACACTCTTCCTCCAGCTGAAATTGTTCTCCGGTGCAGCCGAGGAGAGGCACGCGAGCCCAGCAGTGCTCATGCTTCCCTCCTCGGTTTACTCCCCGCAGTCTGCACACAGTTTTTTGCACATTGCAGAAAACACTCCTTAAACCCCCTTTTTATGTTCCTTGCTGCTGGTGTCCATGGGAGACCTGAGTTGGGGATGGCAGCTACCCTGTACTTGTTCCTTGAGTGTCCTTCCTATGTGCCCTAGGAGAGAGGGAGAGCCATCCTAAAGCACCCTCGGTGCATCCGTGTGGAACACCCGGTCTATTTCTGCCCTGTTAGCCCATCATTCCTCTGCCTTGGTCTCGTCATGAATTATAAGCTTATAAGAGGAATTTTCTATTTGAAGCACTGTAGTAAAGACAGTGGTGTATATGAAGATCTCCAAAAGATTGTGTTATTTTAACTCAATATACTGCTGCCTTTCATTTTACAGACAGTTTTTAAAATTACCACAATTTAAAAAAATTATTACTATTTTAGGAACTATGCGCGTTCCTCTGACGTATTAGTCGTTCTGCTGCAACACTTTGTAATCTGTTTGCCTTAAAGTTTCATTCAAGATCTTATGCTAATATTTGCTTATGCCATATACTTTATTTATAGATGTGTTGTTAATATCATACATAATCCCTTTAATGAAAAGTGGCCTTTAAGGAAGCACATTTGGGCATCATATCTATGTTTTCCCTGCGGTTTTTTAAAGCAATTCTTAATGATATTTCTTCCCTTGGAGCTGTGTGCAATTGCTGGGGTTCTTTATTGTCTCTGTCATGATTGCTGCTGTTTTCAGCCCGTTTCAGTGTTAGTCATCCAAGTATGCTCAGACTGCTGTGTGCTGCCTGACCCAGCAAACTGAAGTATATAACTGAAGGGTTGAGGCTTTCGTGTGCTCTCTTATTAATAAGGTGTTTGAGAACACCTCGGAGCAAATATCCTCTGCCCATCTAGGGTCCTGCTGAGATTTTTGTGAAGTGTGGTTAGGAAAAATGTGCAAAGTTCAAACCTGATTTAAAAAAAGAAACAAAAATTACCTGTTTTGTGAACCCTTGGCACTTGCCTAGCAAACCATTAACCTTATATAAAGACCTGTGCGGGTTTATGAATTGTCTCAGAGCCTTGTATGCTTTCGTTGGCAGTTTTGTATGAAAATCTGTTACATGTTCAGTATTCAGCTTTACTCAGCGGCTGGATTTTTTGTACAGATACTTGAGAAAAGGGCACGTCAGGTTGTGAGGTAGCAATTAAATTCCTTACAGCAACTTGTAGGATGTTGAGAATCAAAAGTCTGTTGCTTTATCTCACATGCTTGTAAAGAAGATTTTCCGTGCCTTTGCTTTGGGACATCGGGAACTGTATGCTTCTACATGCTTCTTAATTGTCTTGAATTCTGGATGTGCAGGAACAATTATTAATCCTGTCCCATTCCCTCATGTCTCTGCAAATCAAGAAATAGTTGTGCCCAGTGTTGTTTCTTGACTTCCTTTAAATCTGAGTTAGAACTTCTTTTCCAGGAGTTCAAGGACTGTGATGTGGAAGCTTTAGATAATCTATGGTTTATCACCTTGGACTGTTAAATGAAACAAAATTTATGATCATTGTATCCTGGGGAAGGTTTTAGTGCAGCCAGCTGCTGGCTATTTTAATAATATTGTCCTAGGATCTGTTGTACTGCAGTCCAGTTCAGTTGGCACCTTATCCAAAATGTGGTTTACTTCATGCCTAAGAAAATTGCAAATAAGAGACAGGCAGTGCTTGTTTAAAATAAACATTTGATGGGTTTTCTTTGTTAAAATACAGATAGTCTTGTATTACGTCCATTACAGTAAGAGCAATATCACTTTATTTGTCCATTGTGAGTGTTGGATCTCTTATGTTGAAATGGGACTTCTTTTTAGGAAAGGTATATGCTCGAGAGGCTCCTGTTTTCTAATGGAACTGAACTATGAACATATCTCTCTCCAAAGAAACAGAAAAATGAGCAGCAAACAACCATTCTCTCAGATTCTAATATTATCCAATCTGGATTTTGGAGTGTAGTCTTCAAATTCAGCTTTTAAAGCTAATGTATTGGCTTCTGCATTTGCTGCTTAATACTGAGTTTAAACCTTTGCTCTTCCAAATATATGTTTGTCCCTAAAAACAAAACAGCTGACTTGTGATTACAAATAAATCTGCCTTCTAGTGAATGCTGGAAAGCATGAAGGTCACTCAGTATTGCCCACATGCACAAATCACAAGGTTCAAGCTGTTCCCTCTGTAAGGAATGCAGTTTTGTTGCTGCCCAGTGCCCTATTGCACTACATTTCATAACCTGGGCATGGAACGTAAATTTGCAATGCAATTCAACTTTCTTCATTGTTCAGTTGTTCTGTGTCAGACTTAATGATTAGGAGCCCTAGATTGCCAAAGGCTGCATTTTTTTCTCTCTTTCTTTCTTTTTTCTGCATTGATGCAGTGTCAGGGATGGGTGTGTTAGCTCTAATAGGTCAGCACTCCAAAAAAGTGCTGGTTCTCACCCCCTTCCCACCCCCTCCTGCTGACTTGCCTGGTTTGTATTCAAAAGGCTTCTGGACTTGTTGAAGCAAATGTTACGTTTTATACACAGCCAGTGAAAGAAAGATTGATTTGTTTGGGGGTTGTAAAACTTGGGACTCCAAGGAACTCTGAAGTTGGCTGTGCTTATCAGTTAAGTCACTTAGCTGCAGTTCTCTTCATGGCTTTGGTAGAGGGCAAATTCCAAGATTTGGGGAATATTCCTTGTGCTATTGGGCATAAATAACAGTTGCAGAAGACTCTTTTTAAAAAGAAGCAAAATTAGGATGCGTGCCTTGAGTCACCATGCTGATATTTCTGCAAGCAGAAACTGTGAACTGCTCCCTCCAATTTGTTTCACTGAAAACTTCAGAGATCAAATGTCTTCAGTTGATTCTGAAAAGAAAAAAAAAGACAAACTCATTTCTTTAATTTGACTTCCAGAATTAGAAAAATCTGTGAACTGACCCACTAGTGCCTTGTTTGCTCCCAAAACAGGAGCACAGCCCCTGGGTGTTCTGAACTTGTACTTGGAGGACACTTCATCAGTGAACTCGACTCTAATGTGCTGCAGAAGCAATAAAACAAATATATTACACCAAAGGAATTCTGTGTGTTTCCCCTCCTTCCTATTCCCCCCAAAAAACCCCTGAACAAACCCCAGACAACCCAGGTTTTGTTGCTGTCCTGTTGGTTTCTGCTGCCTGGTGAAAACAAGAGCATTGGAGCTGGTGTTTTCCTGGAGCTGCATTATTCACAGGGAAAGGATTCAAGGCACACAGCTCCTCTAAAACTGCATTTCTGGAAGCTCCCTGTTGCTGGGGAGAACCCATGGAGCTGGTGGAGTGTTGGTTGGGCATGGCTGGCTCTGTGCTCCCCCAGCTCATTTTTTAATTTATTATTCTTTTAATGAGCTGCCTCAAGATATGAGCTTAGCCTTGGCTTTTTGTATGGGTTTCTGTGCTAGTCTGTCATATGAGTTTGGTTTCTGAGTTCATCTATGGACAAAAATAACTAAAGTGTGTGCATGCTTCTGATTTCAGTATTTTTCTCAAGGTTTCATACGTGTAGGAAGAAAAAAAAACTGTAATCCACAGACTTTTATGTAAGAAATGCATGGCAGGTCAGTCAAACCTGCTGTTATGCAAATCAGTCTCTGATTAGCTATTTACAGCTTATGTTTTCGTTTTTTTTTTTTAAAGAAACAATTAACAGGGCTCAGCAGTTTGTTAGTTTGATTTTTCTGAAGTGTGAACTTTCACAGCTTCCAACTACATATCTGTCCCATTGCAGGGATCTGTTCTTGCTGAGGTTTTTATTATATGTGTGCTTGTGAGCTGCAGAAACACATTGTCAAGAAACCAACTGTTTGAGAGTGAAAAGCATTACCAAATCATTTTTATAATATTAGTACTTTTTAAAAGCTTGGGCTTGCCATTCTTTTAGGATCTGTGTGTGTTGGGGGTTGAGTAATACCTGTCTGCAGGGAGCAAGGGGCATTTTTCTCCACTCATCAGTTGAACTCAGACTTGTTTATCATAAATACCAGTGGAGAAATATCAATATAAAGCTATTTTCAGTAGCCTGGTTCATTTCTCAAACCTCTTATCACATAGAATATTCTAAATCCTCCTAGTCTGATAGAAAACTTTTTGCACCTGGTTGTGCTCACCCAAAAAGCCAGGCTGGTCTTTCACAGCCAAACAATTCTAAAGGAAGTTTTGTAGTGAAAATCTTTAAATTTGACACAGTTACCAAAAAATTGTAACTCTTCAAATAGCTGCCTTAGCTTTGAAGTACTGTATTTATCTAAGCTTGAGACTTTTGGCTGGTATGTCAGGTTTAATTACTTCTACTGGGTTTTTGTTGCTGTTGTTGACAAAGCAAAAGGATGTGTGTGTTTGTGCTGACCTGATTTTTCAAAATGAGACATTTGGCTGTTTTTTGTTAATCTTTAAACAAAAGTTGCATCATAACATAGTAATTTTGTTTTTCTTGCTTAGAAGTTTGCAAACACTCTTTGCCTAAACGTCAGATTTTGCCTTTTTCTGGTTATCATTTCCTGCTCTCCAAATAAAAGTGTACAGTATTCAGAAGACACCCTTGGATAATCTCCTCTTCCTTTTTTCTTTTTTTTTTTTTTTACAATTTTGAAATAATTACTTTAGAAGAGCTGGCTTGAATTTTATTAACAGCTGAACTGGATGGTTTGCTAGATACTCCCATTATGAGGAGAGTTGTTAAGGAGTGGTCCTGTAGATGCACATGGGTTCCACCATGCTAGCGCTGGCATTTTTTTGGGGTTAATTACTCAACTATTCGAGTTCATAACATTTTGTGTGACCCTTCTTGGCCACAGCCATGCCAAGCCCAGTTTTCCGGGCTCTGCAGAAGGCTCCTGGTTTCTCAGTGTGAGATGGAGAACACTCATCAAGAAATAAAAACCCAATATGATCTCCAGCAATGCCTTTGTGTCAGCTTTATGCTTCACAGGAAGAAATCTGTGATGGAAGGAATTTGGATTTCATTAGTGCTGTAGAAGCTTTAGGTGAAAAACAGCATGAAAAATTTGATGTTGCCTGGTGGAACAGCTGCAGAATTACCTGGTGTAACTGGGGAGGGGCGTGTGGTGAGGACTCTTCCCTGCAGGAGGCTGGGGTTGGATATCTTGAGTTGGATATGAGAACGTGAGCTAGACGAGGTCATGTTACCCCTGGAGAAAGCACTGCTTGAGAGGATGAAGTTACAGCTGGAGATGATTGCAATGCTTCCCTCTCCCTGGGCCTCTGCTCCAAGGAAGGAGCAGGAGATCAGCCTCCTCCGGTGGCTCCTTCCCTCCTTGATTTGTGGGGTTAGGCTTCGTGGGCTTGTCCAGCAGTCAAGCAGAAGCTTTTGGCTGCCTGTTGTAGAAATTGGAGGAATCTCACCTGGGACCTGTTTACTGGAAAGTAATTCAGGATATGCAGGGCTGGAGTTGTTTAAGAAAACTTCCTCATGAGTTCATTTCATAGGTGAGATTGATGTGCCTTACCTGAGTCATGTTTGTGCACCGTGCCCACACTTCTGGCTGGTTCCAGAGTCCTTGCTGACTCCTTGCCAGGATGTTCCTACCCCAGATGTTACACAAGGAACAGCAGAGCTCCGGAAAAATCAAGATAAAGCTAATCAAGAGGGGTTGTGGCTGTGCTCTTCTAGTGACTTTGACCCAGAAGCAAAGAGTAATGAGAGAATACACCTGTTTTAAATTTGCTTAGAAACACCTGTCTAATCAAACCCATGACATCCATTCAGAGTCTCCCTGCTATACATCGTGCTGTCTTGTACAGATTATGCCTTTTGTAAAGCTTGGGAAGTGGGAAAGCAGCATGGACAGTTGCCTTCAGCCAGTCAGAGAACCAAAATCTCTGGTTCATGTCTCTTTTTTTTTAAACTTCCAATTATTTGGAAGCAATTTTACAAAATTTGTGGTACTAATGCTTTAAATAGGTAATATTTTGTCAGTGAACACTTGGGATTGTGCTTGCTTTAGAAAGCCAGAGTGACATAGTCTAACTCCACAAAGCTTGTTTATGCTTTTATTTCCACCAAGTACTAGAACAGAGAGGAATTTTCTGTTATTGACTGAAATTGTGCTTTGGCAAGCAAAGATGAAGCATGTCTTTAATTCCTAATATTCACAATTGTGATAGCTACCAAGTCAAGATTTTTTTGATGAAATTTCACTTGATGTGGACAGAAGGGAATGATACTTATACATCAGAAGCAAAGACCTTCATAAACTGAGATGTTACTGTGTTTGGAGAATAAACAAAGTACTATAGGAAGAACACGGAGCTCAAGTAGCCCATTAGAAATTTACTTGTTTTGCCAGTGATGGTTGACCTTAAAAGCAAACAAACAAGCAAAAAAACCCCACCCTCTGCTTGTTGTAAAGGAATTGAAATAGAATGTTGAGGAAATATACCCACTTGAGGCCACACAGCTTCTGTAATCACTGTTTGATGTAGTTCTGTTCCCCCTTCTGTTTCCGTAACAGAGCACTCTGCAGGAAATGCAGGCTTGAGAATGTCTCTGAAGAGTCCTTTGGAGATGATTGTCACAAAGGCACAAAGAGCCTTCACCACCCCTGTGCTGTAGCAGTCAGGTCTGAGGTGTGAGGAGGATGCTGCACAAAGTCCCCTGTGCTGCTGCCAAAGGAGGAGCCATCTGCCTGTGCATGTCTGCTGGAGCCTGGCATCTCTTGAGGGTGGGAAAAGGGTTTTCAGGAAAGATCCACACATGGAGAGCTCATCAGGTGAAAAACATAATAGGGTTTAGCTAAATTTTTACATTTAGTTAAATTTCTGCATTTATTAAATGGTGTCAGTCTGTGTCATTTCCGTGCTTAGTAGTACAGAAGTACAAGACGCTATTCTGGATTGTGAGAAATGGATTTGTAAAGTCATGGTAGTACTGTGTAGTAAAAGCCAATAAGCTGAAAAACATTTATAAGGTATTGTAACCAAGGAATAAGTTAGCTTCTGATAGTATGGCTCTCCTTATAATGGGAGTATCTAGCAAACCATCTCTTATGTCTCACTCTTCATCGAGACAGATAATAGAATAAAATCTTTTAAAACACCTCTCAGTTACCCTGTCTCTATAAAAACTAAGAAAAACCAACACTGGGTGTGTTTCATCCCTACAAACTGCTGAATAAGGCTAAGGATATGAGATATTCTAGGGCATCTCTTTTTCAGTGGTGTGTCCAGAAAGGGTTAAGAAGGTCTCCTTGTCCACCTTTAGTTGTAACCTGAACTTTTTAGCAGTACTAATTATATCCTAGCAGTTCTAATTATAGCATTCTTTCACCTGTGTATCTCAAAGCCTCTTAAAAATTTATAGTAAATAGCATCTGGTGTTATAGTCATTTCAGACTTCAGGTCTGTGCCTTCATTTCAACCTAAAGACTCTTCAGGGGTCTGTCTTAAAGCTGGCTTTGGCTATAAATCTCAAATTTTCATGTTAATGTACAGACTTTCCTGCTCAGTCACTTGGGGTCACTTTGGTTTCTTCACTTGTTGTTACTGCTTGGCTCTGTTTTTACCTTCCTTCCAGCCTTTTAGTGGTAAATTCTACACTGTAACTCACCTATGTTTTTCTAGAGGAAATATTTCAGAATTTCCTGCCAATTTAAACAAGAAAACAGTTATTTGCAATTAACTTTTTATGGTCTGACTCTGTGTTTTATTTCATAACTAATCTCCATCCTATTAAGCAGAGATTCTTTGATTACACCTCAGTGCAGATTGAAATACTGTGATCACTTTTATGGAGCTGTTCTACATGAGGGGGAAACCTCAGAGCTTCCTGAGCAGCCTTTGCATTTTTGTTTTTAAAACAGACCAGATTTCCTTTTGCTTGATGTTAATCTTAAGTACTAACAAGATGATTTGGGTTTTTTCTGCCAAATAGCATCACTTAGAGTTTGAAAATGCATGATGACTTCACACTAATTTCAGATCTGTTGAAAGGGACCTTGCTTCTGGACGAGTGCTAAAGATTTAAAAGTGCTGCTTCTTCCTTATGTTGGAGTTACTCTACACGTTAGCCTTAGTTCCAGTGTTAATTATACACACATATAAGATACCTGATAACAGTGAAATATTCAGCAACTTTTGGAAGATTTTGTGAAAAGCATTGCGCTGGTCATTCTTTTTTTTTTTTTTTTTAAATAGAAAAGTGTGGCTTGTATTTTTTCCTCTCAACTGTCTCAGAAAATTTAAACATCCAAGCAAATACTGTAAGAACAGAATCGACTTTTTTTGTTTAAACTAACAGCTCTTGCTGCCGTGACCCCCTTGCTCTCAGTAAAGATTTTAGTTCGGATACCTGTGACCCTATATCAAAGCATCAGGATAAAAATCAATGCCTCACAGCTAAGACAAACAGCAGCAGCATGCTGACTCACCAATTTCCTGACAGGTTTTGCTTTACTGCTGGAGATAGACAAAAGTAGAAGCAGAACAGGAATCGCTGAGTATAACCATAATCAGTGAACCATCCTTCTGTTAACATGGCTAAAATCACAAAAGACAGGATTACCTTCTTCTGTTCTCTGCCTCTTTCTCTTCTCTTGCCACCTGTGCCTTTTTTAGGCCTTTGAAAGAGGAAAGACAGATGTGAAGTGTGTAGCTGTGCAAGGAGGAGGGTGGAACAGATTTATTCTGGCTGCTGAAGGGAGTGCAGGAGGGGTCATTTAGATTAAACCCCCCATTAAGGAGAATACTTCATCCATGGTGTACTGCACAGAGATACACAAATGCAATATGACATGAAATGAACGATACTCACACGCTGAGATGTTTAAGGTAAAAAAACGTACATTTATTTTTGGACTTCGATATTTATAGCATTTTAAAAGTGATTATGAATTAAAAAATAAAACTGCTACTTCTCTGATTACACTAGTTAAACTAATAGTTCATCAATTCTCCTTTAAAAAGAAATACAAAACAATCATTATTTACATAAAAAATGCGTAAAAAATTCCCTTACAAAAATGTAACCATCAAAAAGCTTAGAGAAACTTTAAAAGAACAGGGCGACAATATACAAATGCAAAAGGAGCCTTGGCATCTCCTCTAGGAGGGTAAAACTGGAACTTCTTGTTCTGAGCACCTGAGAGAAGATTCCCTCATTGGTTGTACTCCTCTGGCTGGTGTTATTATTTGCACCATATCCAAAATAAATAATCTGAAGTATTTTTTTCCCCACTGAAGTTTTCTTTGGTTTATTTGGCTGGGTTCACAAATATGTTTAAAAATGACACCATCTTTCTGTGTGTGCATAACCTGACTCCAGTGGAGCCTCAGACCTGGCCAAAGGCAGTGTGGTGAGGTCCTGTATTTTTAACAACCAGATTGTGTTACACATATCATGTCTCTGGCTGCTGCTACCGGTGGCTTTGATTTTGAAATGTAATATTACACTGAATGCTAATGACTCAATATTGCCCTTCATTATTAAAGCCATTATTTGGGCCCAGCATTTAATCCTGCACTTTTTCTTGTACTTTGCAAATGGCTTTTTCTGAGCAATGTGTTATTTCTTTATAATACCTGAGCAATTTTATTTTCCATTCCCTGAACTAATACTTTCTTTCAGGTTGCCATCATCTTGTACCTTGATTGCATCAATCTGTGTTTCTGAGCTTGATAAATTAAGTTTCTTTCCCTTTAGAGATCTCTTACTGCCTAACCTTTTTCACTCTCATAAGTTACCCGATTTTTCCTGGGGGGGGGGGGGGCTCTTTTTTTTCTGATTTTTGAAGAGCCCCTTTTGTAATAGGTCAGAAAATTTTTGCCATACAAAATATAACTGTGCCAACATCAGAAACAACTGTTAATCAGTCAAATTCAATGCAAATTCAATACATTTAAATATTTTTGGTGAGATACTACTGCATTCTAACACTACTCAGAAGGGGTTGTTTTCATGACTAAATTGGATGAAGCTGACACCTGCTTATGGAGGCAGTCATACATAGCAAACACATACCTTGTAGAAACTCCAAAGTAGCCAATTGCTATTTTCAGCAGTTCCACTTGACAGTTCCCAGTTTTCAACCCTGACTCTTCAGAATTCACTCAGGCTCCAGGCAGACAGTGTGCCAGCAGTTTATATGAGCTTCATTTTCTGTTTTTAAGAAAAAATGACACTCCAAATATTGAAGTGGTGACACAAAAATCACTGAATGATACATGAGTTGGAATTTAAAAAATAACCCTGTTGTTGGCTGTTTCTATTAACACAGGGCTGGCTATAGGTGATCTCCTGTGTGTGACTTGGGGGTGCCAAGAAGGGACTGAAAAACAGCTGCCACAATTGTCTGAACTCTGGTTTGATTGTATGTCATGAGGACTAATGTGACTCCCACCAAAAAGGGTTTTTCAGGTTGTTATTCAATGGCAGTAGGACCTGTAGTTAACTTCTGGGTGTAAAAGGAGGATCTGAGGTTTGCCATACAACAAAAAAAGAAGTAATCAGGGAATAAGAAGGAATCATGCATAACTTGTGTTGACTAGGATTTTCAGGTTGTAGATGGTTTCTTAGTTACCAATAAACCTTTTTTAAAAATAACTATAAAGTTTTTTTGTGAAGACAGTTTCAATTTCTTGCCTTTCTTTCCGCCTAAGTTCTTTGCTTTGGGATTTGCTGCCAAAACTGTGTGCAGTCCATTAAAGAAATAATATTGGACTACAGCATGCAAGAAAAATACTTGAAAAGTCTATTGTGAATCAATACATTTTGTGAGACAACTAGCTTAGAGAATTTTCAAGACATTTGTCCTCCCTCACTTCTAAAACTTATTTAGTTTTTTTAGCTGCTACCTGCAAAGAATGTATTTTTTTATTATGATGTAGACAGCTCCTCAGAAGAATAATTTGGCAGTTCTGTGTAACTTTCCAACTTTTTTTCTTAGTGTTAGCTGCCTTGAGATGACTGAAGAGGTCATGAATTTGCCTTCAGCTATTCTGAAGGTTTGCCATGCTGTGGCATGCTGCTTGTAGCAGCTGCTCTTAACAGCAGTACATGAAAAAGAGAGGTGTCTTTCCTTGAAAATGCAGTCAAAAATCAGGATTAGTGCCTGGAAATGGATGAACTTGTGGTGGCTGTGATGCAGAAGTTTTCCATCTTCCTTTGGGAAGCAATTTTGTTTGGAACTTTTGGGAAGCAGGTTCCTGTGTGATCAGCAGTGTGGTCTTCCTTGGACATCCCTTTCTCAGAAACATTGCTGAAGGTTTTTCTGCACTATGCTTAAGCCACAGCAGTTCTTATCTAGGTGTTAACCTGCCTAAGACAGCAGCCTCTGGGAAGAAATATTCCCCTAGTTGGCGGAAGTGTTTGCACAGTGCTGTAACAGGAGCTGTCAGCAGCAGCAATGCAATTGTTTTGTCTGAACGTTTGAAACGGGCTGATGGAAACAGTTGTGCTTAATAAGATTGCACTGGCTGGAAAGCAAACAGGAAATCATCCATCCCATTTCCATCCCAGCAGAAGGCCCAGCCAGGGCTGTGGAAGCTGGGCATTACAGAAGCTGGATGCCTGCCCAGGTTAATTTGTCTTCAGGGAAGTGAGCAGAGACTGTTCTTAGCCTGGCTGTCTGTCCCAGCTTGCCCAGGCAAGTCTGAGGTTTGTTTGACAATGGGTTCTGCACACTGTTTGCACAGCCAGCTCTCAGGTGCTGAGCTCTGAGGTGATCCTGCCTGTGAGGGGCTGCTGGGCATGTTCAGCACAGGTTTGCGCTCACAAGTGCAGGTGTATGGGAGAACCAGGCACTGCTCCCACCTCCTGTCCCCAGAGCTTTTCAGAGAATATCTCCCCTGTCACTGAGCCAGCAAAGGAAGCAGCATGACCAGCAAACTCCTTTGTTACGCAAGGGAAGATTCTTGCCATGCCTGTGAGTCTGTATTTGTGAACAGGCCAGGTATCATCCCTGAAAGGCAGCAGGGAACTGTGCCTGATATTCATATTCAGGGAAACTGCTCCTTGCCATCTGACCTGAAGTACTTCAACAATGGTTATTTTTTATTGTCTGTTAACTTGGGTCACCTTGGAGCTCTTTTGAAATATGTTGCCTGCATGAGAAATGGGGAAATGTTTGTATCCCAGTCTTGAAACCACAGGTATGAAAAGCCTTTACCTGGCAAAGCTGTGTAAGGGCTGTTGTTCTTGAGGACAATATTGACAGGATGTGAATGTGGACATACTCTGCTTCTTCAAATTCCTCTACAGTGCAACTGGTAATCCATGTGCCGTTCTGAATGGGATATTATTTGTACTTTTTATAAATGCAGAAACAGAGGCAAAGGCTCGATTGTTCACCATGGGATGTGCCAGGACCAAATCTATGACAATATGCGTTTGCTGAGTGCTCATCCATGTGCTTACAGCAGTGGATTGTGCCTTGCCACAAGCTGTGTTGTACAGCATGACGGAATTTTGGGATCTGCTGAGGGCATGAGCTTACATTGGACTGTGTAACGTGGTTACTGAGGGAACCGTAAGATTTTCAGTCAGACACTAGGAGTAAAGATCTTCTAAATCAGTTTTCTGAACATCTTGAAACAAATGCAGAAGTAAATCTTCCTGCAGGCTGGCCACAGTATGACTGCTTCCATTTGGAAATAACTTTCCCCTAAGGCTTTCAGTCAGAATGCCTTCTTGGGGAGAGCATTTTCTCCTTCTGCTCTAGCTGGTGTTGGAGGGGGATGACTTACACTTGAGGTGTAGTTGGCCTGTAATGACAATATAAATCACAGTAGGAGGGGTGCAGCTGCAATTTGTAAAATGTGCTGGATGATCAGCAGTCTGTCCTGCCTGCTGCATGGATTGTGGTTAGCTGTGATGAAGCACTGCTTGTCAGGGTATCACTCAGCTGGAAACCTCATAGAAATTGAAGGATACATTCTCTAAATGTTCTGGAGATGTGGGATGCTTGGTCTGCCAAATACTTCAGGCAGGATGAATTGACCCCTTTCCTAATTAGGATATTTCCTGATTCTTGTGAATTTCTGAAGTTATTTGGGGATTGTCATGAAAAGTCTGTTTTCTGGATTGAAGCCCAGCCAATCCCAAATCTGGAAATAACTGCTCATGAGAGCAAAAAGAACAGTTATATTTGTCAACTCTACTATTGTGGGTGAGATTTAGAGACTCTTGCCTAGTGTAGACAGGATCTGAGAAGAGTTTTCTCTTACAGAAATAAGTAGAATTACTTGCACACCAAGGAATTTATGTGGCCCTTCACTCCTTTTCATGGGAATCTGCACTCCTGTAGGGATGTTTGTGAAAGTTTAAACTAAACCAAGTTAAAATAGATGGATCAAACTAAAGCTGGATGCTCTATCTGTATGATGAACCATGATATGCTGAATTATTCTGCAAATCACCATGTAGTATGTGCAAAAACGCCCAAAACAGTATAGACAGGAAGCAGTGCTAGCAAATTCCAAAGGTGTCAAGTTATAAAGTTCTTGGATGCTTCAGGATTTACTGCTGGAATATTCCTGTCTTGAGAAAAGCTCTTTTTCATGTGAAGTGGTCTCTCTGGGGTCAGTGAGGGGAGAATATGTGGAGGAAACCACTGGGCGTTAACAGCTTCCCACAGGATAAAGCACAAACAGCCCTTCCTTCCAAACATCCAGTTACTGGGTGTGAGCAGGAACTCAGAACCTTATTCTTAATTAAGAATACTGGCCACTTGCTCCAGAAAAATAGTTAAGCAGCTGTTTATAGCACTGAGGGAGCTCAGAGGAGAAGCTGGTTATACTGATTCATTCTGGTTATTGGCTTTTTTTCCCCCTTCCTAGTTCTAAGTCATTTAACTGGGACTAACAGCTAAAGCTGGGACTGTCCTGCATGTCACATAATCCTTTCTTATTTTCCATTCTGCTTGATGGTGCAAATTGAAACAAAGGCCTGGTTGTTTAAACACTGTAAAAAAGTTAATGTGCTTCTAAGCCTAGCTTTTAAATCACACCTCCAAGCCTGTATGGGAAAGCTACAGGCAAGTTTTGAGCAATTCATTCTTCACTCTGTTCAGCACACAGCTGATGGCATCACAAGAGGGGCAGGAGGAGAACTGGCATGCAGATGGTTTTTTAAGTGCTCTGGTTAGAGATGGAGCTGGGACCAGAGCTTTGAGGTCAGTTAAGGAGATACCTGGAGCTGTCACCCCAGGGTCACAGGGTCAATGCTGAATGTGCTAAAAGCTTACAGCCTCCTGGGCAGTATTTTCAGAGCTGCTCTTGGGTAGCAGATGTTCTCTCTAAAATGTGACTGTCCATATGGCAGCAGGCATATAAATGGGGCAGACCCCTATTTCTTTTGAAGCCTTACTTGAGCTAGAAGATAGCTCAAGATAGCTCAAGCTTAAGATTCTATCTGAAGATAGAATGAAATGGAGGAACTGAGCTATGCAAGTGGTTAAGTCATTTGTGATGTTCTGACACTTCTGATGGTTTCTGCCTTCTCCAGGTAGCCTCTGTGGCATGCCAGAGTGCTCCTCTGCTCTTTGGAAATAGAGGAGTGATGGTGGAATGGGACACAGGCACAGAGGTGTCGCTGCTCTTGAAGCACATTTGGACGCTGCTCTGTGTCCAAACTGTGATCCTGACATCCCTGAATCACCTCAGTGCGCTTCTGTGATTCAAGAACCATCCAAACTTACATCCAAGGGCTCCTTGGACACAAGGACCAAAAATGTTCCACTTATTCAAGTTAGAAAAGTTGTTTCAAAAGCTACAATGTGGAATATAGGAGAAACCTGGCCTTTAAAATGAGACTTTTGGAAATAGTCACAGTGGCCATCACTTCAGTACCTGGGGCAGGTACTGGGTGTTCTTGTTCTTCCTTTCATTTTAATGGTACTGTAACAGCTATGAAGGAGTTTTTTATAAAGACAGTGAGTTGTAAGCTGGCCCAGGATACAGGAGCAGTTTTCCCACATGTGTTTGAAGGCAGAAAGAGACATAGTGTTAGTACCAGAAATAAACATGGATCTGGGCTTTAAATATGGAGCATTTTCTCAGCATTTGTGTAGTTCAGTAGTTTTGATTCCTCCTGTAGCTTATCAGAGTTCTCTTTGCTTGGCAGAAGGGAGGTGTCTCAAGAAGGAGCTGGTTGGGGTATTGCTTCATACTCTATGCATTAACTTTTTTTCCCACACAGGAGAAATTACAAATTTTCAGTTTTTTTCTTTCTTTTTTGCCATTTGATGGCACCATCCCTTACCTCTTTATGTCTATTCCTCCACATGAGGAAAAAAAGAACTGTAGATGTGGGGGGATAGAATATAAGAAAATAAAGATGGTGCAGAAGGTAATCTCACCCCTGAAGAGTTGCAGCTGCACTAATTAGCAAAGATTAGGAATAGGCCTGCCCTTAACAGGCCACAGCTGTGTCCAATAAGGATGAGTGCTATAAAAAGTGGGTTAGCTGGGTGAGGAGAGAATTGTACTTTGTTGGCCTTGCTGTGAGGAGAAAGGAGTCGATGCTGCAAGGAGCTGCCCATGAGAAGTCTCTGAGAGGGTATGGGAGCTTTGCAATAAGATGACAGCATGTAGATGCTTACTAACTCTCAATCTGAGAAAGACAGAATTCATTCTGAAAGCCACAGAATTAAGTGAGCCTGTCACAGGATTCTGAGCCACTTCTGAAAAAAGGCTGGATTTAGTTTCAACACTTTAGTAATGAAATTCAATCATGAGTAGCAGTCTCAGGAGAGGTGTACTAACTAAAGGTCTTCATTTGCAGCTGTCTCCTGAGAGCTCTTGTGGCAGTGGGAGAGCTCAGGGCTGAAATGGGGATAAGGTGTCACATTGAAGATGTTTTTGTGTTATTGATCTAACCTGTAGTAGACAAAAAAGGACTCATGTGTGACAGAAAGAAGGACTGGGCTGTCCATGCAGACTTATGGCTCAGCACAGTTGGTTTCAGTGGCAACAAGACAGAGTCTTTGGTGCTATTAATCCTTTTCTGGCCTTGCATGGCAGCACTGCTTGGGTTTATGTGCTATATCCAGTGCATCTTGCTAGAAAAGGAAGGCATCAAGAGGACCCCGGAAGGTGCTTTAGCTCACTGGCCGACTCTGACAGTGGTCACAAGGGTTCTTGGATGAGGGAAGAGACGAGAACATTGACTCCATGTTCAGAAGGCTTGATTTATTATTTTATTATATATATATAAAAAACATTATAACTAACTAAAAAGAAATAGAAGGAACAAAAGCAGCTGGCTCAGACAGAGAGCGAGAGCCAGCTCTGCCGTGACTGGTCACTGAATCAAAACATCCACAGGAGACCAATCACGGATCCACCTGTTGCATCCCACAGCAGCAGATATCCATTGTTTACATTCTGTTTCTGAGGCCTCAGCTTCTCAGAAGGGAAAATCCTAAAGAAAAGGATTTTCACAAACAGATGTCTGTGACAGCCAACAATCACCATTTGCCTTCAAGCCTTTCCTGGCATCATCCTTTCTGCCATGCCTCCAGTGAGAGTGTAGTTATTCAGTTAATTTATAGGGTGCAGCCTCAGCCAGGTTGTTTTTTAGGTTGGACTAGCCCACATCCAACTTTTGGTGTCCACAAGCAGAGAGATGTGGGAGGTTTAGGTTTTGGGAAGATTTGGCAGGTACCACACACATGCCAGTTGTTCTGCAAAAGCAGGTTTGGATCAATGGCTTTGAGGACAAGCATTGCCTCTGCTTGACCTTTGAGAGTTGCTGTGTCTGAGCAGACTGCTGCCCAATTTCTAAGTTTTTCAGCCCTGTGATTTTTATGGTATACAGGCAGAAGGTGTGATGTGATCAGCTTCAGCAGCTCTTACACGTCTATACCTGTGCAGTAATTCTTTGGCAAGAAGCAACAAAGGTGTCCATCAGAATTTAGGAGTTTAGTTTGGTTTTCTGTCAGTTGGATTTTTGACTAAAGGAAGAGACATTGATGCCCTCAATAGCAAGAAGGATTCCTGCCTTTTTTTTTTTTTTTTTTTTAATCTGAGAAATATAAAGGGATGGAATACAAGAGCATGGTTTATTCTTTTCTTTTGATTTCCCCTCCTTCAGGGAACAGATGTTGGAGTTAGGCTTGGTCATTCCAACACTTGCCTTAAACAGCAGCATCACTGAAAACAAAAATAAGAGAATGAAAAGTTGTATGCTGTGCCACAAAGCGCATATGAATGTGGACTTGCCTTTCTGAATTTTGGCAGGAAGCAAGGTGGGAAATGCTTTATTAGAAACCTTGTCTGAAGACTCTATAATGGCACAGTTTAATTGTGTTGGCAAGGAACTCTGGCAAGGTGCTTGAGCTTCCATCACGTGGACATCTCTGGGGTTTGCCTGTTGTTGTCTCATGCCCTGCACACTGATGTTTTAAGAGAACAGTGTTTGCTGAATGGGAGCAGGGAGGTGGAAGCTAAATAGAGAACATTTTCACCTCCAGCAGAGTCTACTCTGGCATGCAGCACGCTGCCTTTTCCACAGGGATTTGTGTGTTCTGTGGAGTGTACCCCTGTTATCTGTGTGGATATGTGTGTAATGATGTGGTTCTGAAGATTTTCCATGTGCTCTCCTCTAAGCCCAGCTCAAACTCATGCAGAAGGCATCACCAGTGCTGTGAGAAAGCTTTTGAGGTTCTGCTGAGCTCCCTTCCCATGCCAGCTGTCCATCAGAGCCCAGGGCCATAAACTGCTTCAGGGCTACCTCAAATTAAATTGGCAGCAACCTCAGAACTTCTGAGTGTCTATTGTATTTGTGGGGTGCCCTGTGGCAGGAAGGAATGATGAATCTGACTCCATGTTCTCAGAAGGCTAATTTATTATTTTATTATACTATATTATATAAAAGTATACTAAACTAAACGATACTAAAGAATACAGAAAGGATACTTACAGAATGCTAAAAAGATAATAATGAAAACTCGTGACTCGTTATAGAGTCTCAACACAGCTTGGCACTGATTGGCCATTGAGTAAAAACAATTCACATGAAACCAATCAAACAACTGCCTGTTGGATAAACAATCTCCAGACACATTCCAAAGCAGCAAAACACAGGAGAAGCAAATGAGATAATACTGTTTTCCTTTTTCTCTGGGGCTTCTCAGCTTCCCAGGAGCAAAATCCTGGGCAAAGGGTTTTTTCAGAAAATATGACAGTGGCAAGTGTCCTCCTGACTACTCTGAGTTATGAGCATTTCTTTCTGTTAAGAAGTGCCAGACCTGGGATTGAGTTTGGTAAGGACAATTTGAAGCCTGCAGGCAAACAGGACAGATACACCCACCGAGCTCAGCAGAAACCTCTCATGGTGCTAGATCCCCTGGTGTCACGCTTATCAGAGCTCAGAGCGGGGCCTTCCTTCCTGTCTTCTCTTGAAGGTTGTTCCTCTCCTTACCTGTGTTACACAATTTCAGGTTTCAGTGCTGCTGTCCCACTTGCAAACATTTCTCCTGCTGCTGGTTGTAGCTTCACTCTCAAAAATGCCATTCTGCGAGACTGGAGGGGCATTGCTCCAGCACCAGGAAGGATAATGTCACTCCTGGTTTTTCTCACTATTTCGACTCTCAATTTTTGATAGTTATTTTCAAAATAACTTTCATTTTTTGCAAATCTGGCCAACGAGCACTGGTGGCTGAGGAGCTGCTCCTCTCACAAGTGTTGTACTGAGATGTAGTTTGTGAGAATTGCAAAACCATTTGGCTGGCACCTGCCAAGGCACTAATTTTTCCAAAGCTGTGCCTAATAAAGTATTTTATGACATCCAGAAATCAATACAAGTATACAGTAAAAATGTACTATGTTTATTGCTTAATAATAAAACAGGAACATTATATTCCATGCATCCGTATGTATAAAATTGTTTTTTAATGGGAAATGAGCAGCTTCCTCATTTTTTGTAGTGTGTTACAGATGTTCACTGACGGAGCCTCAGACAGATCTTTAATCTTAGAGGGATTAAGTTTGGTGCTATCTCTTTCTGAAACTTTGCCTTTAATATTAAAATATAATGTGTTTTATCTTGGTTTCTTAAGAAGTACACAAATCTAATTTCTAAAAAGAAACTGGTAGAGCTCAGAAGTACCATTTTATAATGGCAATTAAGCAAAGATTTCTTGAAAAGAACCTTACGGAGGACTATTGCTTACTGGCCCTTTTTTCAATATAGTAATTAGGAATAGTGGGTTAAAATTCTCTTGAATTTCTTGTGTGCTTACTTTTCTGAGTATCCTGAACTATCTGCAGTTTGAAAACAGATACATTCATTAGTGCTGTGTTGCAAGGAACAATTTAATTTGTATTTTTCCTATGTTTTTCTTGCTATTCATAGAATATAATTCAATATGCTCTTTAACCTGGTGGTGGTGTTTTTCAGCAGTATTACTACTGAGAATAGGTTTAGACTTAGACCACTAAAATCACAGTAAACGCAGATTTTTTCTTGCCTTGAAAAACCTGCTGAGCATCTCAGAGGGCCAAGCCCTTAATAACTGAATATTCCAGATACATTGGTATTTTTTTCCCTCTTTATCCTTGCCTTAATTTCTTCTTCATTTTTGCAGCCTGAAGTTGCCGTCTCTTATTTTCTGGTATCTTTTGTCATTAAAGTTTACACATGAAAACATAAATTACTTATTTTTCTGTAGAATACTCAGAAGGGAACAGGACCAGTGTCTTTGCTGTTAACCCTTGAGGATTTTGGCAGGTGCCCTCTAAGCAGTGAGTCATGCTGATAGGAAGGATTGGGGGCTCACCCATGAAATGCCAGGGGAAGGAACTCACAGGTGGTTCTTCCTTGCCTGCTGCATCTTCCCTACAGGACTTTGTTCTTAGGACATTTGATTTTTCTGTAGCAAAAGCATCAAGGAGAAAAATGCTTTCTGGCTTTTTCATTTGAGTTCCTAGACTGCTGGTGAAGATGGGAAGAAGAGAGGTAGGCATTATTGCTGCTTTATAATTAGTTCAGTGACTTCAGTTTGTACCTAAAGGGTTTGAGCTGTAGCTGAGTCAGTGGTGGATCTGCAAAGGCAATTTTATTTTGCTTAGTTTTGTTGTCCTGACAGATACATTAGCTGCCAAGGAGAAAAAAGCACTTCACTTGAAATGAAGCTGCTGTGCATTTCAGTGATCTTGGCCCTGTATGTCTCTATCAAAGTCTTTATGCTTGATGTTGTTGAATGTTTTGGGTTTTTTTTAAAGATCTGATTTTTGAGTGGATTCTTACAGTTCAGCAATGGTCAGTGTAAGGCAGTGAGTACAGACTGTGAACTGGGACTGCCCTTTTGGAATAAGAGTTTTGAGAATTAAATATGAAATGAGTTGGGGTAAAAAGTGGGAGGATGTGCAGAGAAAAGGGCTGGCAGAGAAAATAGAACCATTGAAAGCATGTGCTTTACAGCTCACCCCCCAAAAATGGCATTTCTCCATCTGTCCTGGCAGCTGCTGTGCCCTTTTACCCCTGTGTACCTGTGGGCACTGGGGAACTCTTTGCACTGAAGGGAAGTCACCCAGGAACTCCAAAGCAAATTATTTTAAAGGAAAAGATGAAGAGTGTGTGTACTGATCAGGTGAGGACATTTCTATCCATGGTTATTTCTAAGGGAGGTGGGAGAAGAAGAGGAAGTTTGCAAGGGAGATGTTCTTTATTTCCCTCTGATTCACCGCCTAAAAAACCTGCAAAATGTGAGTGTGCCTGGGAAGGAAAGGCTCAGTGATTCATTTTGTTTGTTTTAATTGAAGAGTCGCTAGAAAAACAACTTATTATCTTAATAAGCCTGTTCAATGTTGTATAGTAAAACCCTTTACAACTACGATTGTTTCCTCACCCCAGAGGTATAAAACCTATTGTTTTGCATCTGTGAAGCATTGGCAATCACCCTTTCATGGATTTTCAGGTTGGTATGTGAAAAATAAGAAGCATTTAATAATTCTTGCTAAATATATTTTTGGGTTAATATGTTGAAAATGTGATGTCTGCAGTTTGAATTGCATTAGCAATTGTGTGTCCAGGATGTCACCTCAGGTGTGCAGGGAGGAGGCAGAGAAGCAGGGTAGTTTGAAAGCTTTGGAGGTTTTATTTCATCAGAAAGAAATTCCATTGTTATTTTGTTGTCTGTGTCCTTTTCTGTGCTGAAGGCATGTGTAGAGGAAGTGGAAATTTCATGTTTAGCTTTCCTCACTTTTCAGTCCCTGACTGTTGAGTCAGCTTCCTTTCAAAGCCTCTGATGGCATGAGAAGCTGTGTGATATAATTGCTGCTGCTTGGGTGGGTGTTCTGAAGGCATTCTGCTGCAGGTTATTGCTCCAGTGCTGGGTGGTTTGTATGGTTCAATTTGTTACATTTTTGAGTGGACTTTTTTAGCTGGATCACTGCATATAAGGTATGAGCAGAAGTAAATGATGATATATCTGGGGTCAGAACTCAAGGAGGGGGGGTAGAGCTCTGTGTTAGATGCGGATTCTTTAATGAAAAATGAGGTCTAAAATTAAATCACCTAACAAGAAACACGAAGCTGATGTAACATGCAGACAGCTAAAAAGCACAAGAAGATCTTTTCTTTCTGGCAGTTATTTTGAAATGAAATAAAAGAGTTGTTGTGATTTAGTGGCAGGTCAACACAGAATATAGTATTATTGCAATTGTCAGTGCCTTTTCAAAGGTGTTGGTGTTTTTCAGAACTCCTGCCTGTGAAGGGTTGGATTTTTTGGTAGTTGTATTAGACTGCCATGAGGTATATTACTACAGCACAGTAATTTCCAGTTGTTCTTGCAGCAACAGCTGTTCTATATAAAGGTTTCAGATTAAAGATGGGGGAATAGACTAGTTATATAAATATACTCTGCTTCTGTTCCTGCAGTAAAAAACAAACTATAGTGGAGACTCATAAATCAAAGGAAAAGGGAGCATGCCTTGTGTATGTTAAGTCAGTTATGTGGCCTGAGCTTGTCAGTCAAACATAATGAAATTCATATTTCTGCTGAAATTACTGTTTTCCGCCTCAGAGAGAAACAAAGAACATCTCAAAAGTTCATGAAATGCCATGAGTTATAAATATATGGGAATTCTGTGCCTGCAAAAAAAAAAAAATGTGCCGAGGCAGTACAGACTAAAGTTAATAACATTCTTTTAATGCAAGGGGAATAGCATCATGGAACCTGGCAGACACAAGCATGGTGTTTTTCTAACATTTGATGTGCCACACAGGAACAATCCTGGTGTGAGAGAGGATCACAATGGCATGGGAGAAGATGAATTGTTGCTTTGGCATGTCATGATGATAAAAGAGGATTGCTGCCAATTTTGGTGAAAGGAAGGGACAGTTCTTTCTAGTCTTTTTGTTGTCTTGGGGTTGACAAATGAAAAGCAGAACTTGGTGGGATGAGAGGGTGATGAAGCACAGTAACAATGGTTGAGACTTGCTACTAAAACACCTCTCTGCCAAGTTATGAATACTGACAGCTACTCTAATAAAAAAATGATTGTGTGATTCCAGAGGTGATGAAAGATACCTTTCTTGGTTTAGCCAAACTGCTAACAAAGCACACTTGGTGTGTTATTTTTCTTGTTACCTTCTGCAGATGATGTTAAGCCAGTTTATAGACATGAGCTGGTAGACATGTCTGAGCAAGAAAATGTGCATTTTTACTGTGTTACTCAGCATTCTAACAGTTTGCCAAGACTCAGCCAGATTTATATCAATTTTTCATTTGTGGAATTTTCTTTCTGACTGACCAAAAATAGGTGCCCTTTGTACCCATAAGTGTCTTTGTGGCCTTAAAAACACTTGTAACAAACATTGGCACTTGGCACACATGAAGTTACTGCCTGGAGAGTTCACTGTGCTTTGGGGTGTGCATCAGCCCTTTGCATAGCCATCAGCTTCCTCTGTGGCATTTTCCAGCTGTGCAGGGGCAGTTACACCCTCACAGAGGGTACAGAGTTTGGTACAGAAACACCTGGGCTAGTATTTTTTTTTTTCTGATTAAGGCTAGGACTTGGCCAGGGTCCAGGTCTTGCCCAGAAGAGTTGCCCTAATATATTTCTTTTAAAAATCTTTCAATAACAGTAATATTAAAAAGACATTAAACCATTTATAACTAATAAGAATCAGAATATAGAATTATTACTCATTAAATCAACCTCATAAGGACTTAACCTTACAAAAAATGTAGCATAAAATATACTTTCCGAAAGTCTAAAGTTAACCTTTTAAAGTTTTAAGATACATTGGCAGTTAGAAAATAGAAAAAGAGGTTTTAAAATAACACATGCCATAGATAATTAGATAAAGATATGTTAAAGTTGATGAGAAGCTAAATATAAATAAGGTAATAATATCTCATGAACAATATTTAGTGGATTCATTTTATAAAAAATAAATCTGTAGGGATTACCTTAAAGAATGGAGACCTACAAAGAAGATGATGACAAAATAGCAACCAGCCAGAGGCCATTCCAGTGTTCTCCTAGCCCCTCAAAAGGGTGATTTTTGCTTAATAACCATGCCACAGTGAACTCAGATGTTGGGCTAGGCCATGGCACCTGGCTCCTGGTTTTGTGTTTTCACAGCAGGAAATTCAATGTGTTGTTTAATTTGTTGGCATGCCTGTGAGTTTCTTGACCAGCCATGTCTCTGACATAGCATGAGTGTTATTTTTTAGGTTGAACCTACATGTTGTTGCTCATTTCCATTAAGCTGTGCTTTCTCTCTGTCTGCCCTGTGCTCCTGAGGTACCTGTCTGACCAGGCAGGGGTTGGAAGACGTTCTTTTCAAAAGTACAAAGTTGTCAGTCAGGCAAAACCCATGACACTTTTTCAGATTGGGGTTTATAGGGACCTCCATCAAAACATGATTTCTCATTTCGTTCTGATTGGTATTTCTGGAGACTTAAATTTTTCAAGTCTAGACAGAGAAGAAATTGAAACTTTTTTGTAGTTACAGCAAAACCCAGTGGCCAGTGCTGAAAGCAGACACAGAATGCTCATTCCCAGTGTGGGGGGCATGAGGGGAGCTGTGCTGTAGGGCAGCATCCTGGTTTTGGAGATGAGAATTGGACCCTTAGACCTGTCTAAGCCATCTGCAGGGTGGCTGAAGGGCAGAAAATAGTCAGCCTAAGTAGAAATGCAAACAAACCACCAGGCTTTTAATCACAGGGACAGTGTGGGAATCATAAATCAGGGAAAGGGCTAATGGAGTGCTTACAGGAAGCACAGGTGATTAAGAAAGGTTAGACTTTTCTTTTAAGATACTTTAGCTACTCACTGACCCTGCACAAACTCAATTTTTGCATAGCAGATATGATAAATAGAAAACAGGATTATACAGGAAGAAACCAGCATTATGTAGATTTTCTCATGCACCCCTTTAATTGCATTTTCTGGACTCTGAAGTAGGTGTACTTAGCTGCATATGGTAGCAAATGCTCTGCTGCATACGGTAGCAACACTTCTGATGTACAGCATAGAGTCATACAGTGTTCCTGTATTCCTTTTTCTTACCTCATGGGTTTGTTTGGTTTTTTTCAATTGCTGCCTCTTAGGATTGAAAAACAAAAAAATACCTTTATAATATGATGGGGTTCTTTTTCCAGGAGAGAAAACGAGTGAAGTTTGAAGAGACAGAAGAACACTGTAAAGTAGCTTTTATGTTCATGTAGATCTTGTTTGTGTACTGGGGCCAGCAAGGACAAAACTGGGAAACCCATTGTTGTATTTCTGTGTCTTAAGCTTTAAGCCTGGAAACACAGCCATCAGAATTTTGTAGTCAAGGACTGTATCATAGCAATATTTTGTGTAGAGTAAGCCGAGAGTTTAGAAGTTACAATAGAGCATGTGTATGTACATGTGATAGGAGCCCATTGGATAAAAGTGTATTCATTGCAGCAGAAGTAAGCAAAGGTGATAGGTTAGAACAGCAGCAAAATGAACTTTGTGGCAACTGTCCATTGGATTACAAAGTTCTATATTGTCTTGTCAGGAAGAAGTTGTGACCACTTTGAGCTGTGGCTGAGTGCTTGCTCTCTTAAACCTCACAGCCTCTGATACTGATGTTTACCTGAGGAATAAATGGTTTTTAAGCTGACTGTGGTCCCGTCCCTTCAGTTAAAGCAGAGATAATATCCTTGGTCCAGCCCAGCTGGGGAGCTCAGGGAGCAAGAGAGATGTGTTCTGCTCTTCTGTGCCACAACAGTGGAGGAGAGGCCAGAGACTGGTGTAGGCAGGAATCGTGGGCTGAATCAGCCCTGTATGCCCAGAGTGAGTAAAGAGGAGTCCCTGGGAACTGAAGAGTGAATTGCACCAGGTAACAACAGTATTGGTGAATGGGATTCCAGCCCTGCAAGCCTTAGAGCATCTTCTTTAACAGCCTGGCTTGCCTTGTGATTCAGCCTCTTGGCTGCAGGCTCAGGGTTTAACTTTTGGGGGCTAACTGATATATACTGTGGAAGCTTGTAAGCTTGTTGATTAGCAGTTACAGCATGAGATTATACTTCGGTGAAAACAGAGCTGCTGCTTCAAAGCTTCTCTTCTTGTTGTATTTGCTGAGTTAGTGGTCTACAAGTGATACTTGGATGAAGGGCTTTTTTTGTTTTTTCCTTACTGTTTAGTTTGAGGGCTCTGCCTTACAGCTGCTGGGTGATCAGCTAATGTCCTGCAAAGTGGTGGTTTTTTAAAAAGGATTGATGCCTTCAACATTAAGAAAAAAATTCCTTTGCATTAGTCCATTTTAGCAGCCAAGGCAATTTTCCACATGGTGGCTTTATGGAAATGGGTTGCGGCTCTTGCCAACCCTGACCAGAACATTACAGGAAATGTATTTTCATGGAAGATTTGCTGCAATTGCCAACTGGAGAAAGGGAGGGAGGCAGGGGTTTGTTCTGTTAATGGACAACTGCGTGCCATGCTAGGAATCCCTCCTGTTAAATTAAATTGGTTTGCACTTTCCACTGTTGCTTGTTCCATGCTGAGAGAAATAGTTACTGATAAAGCATTTCCCCCTGTAAGAGCTGATGTGTTGGTGTAGCATGACACCTCATGCTGAAATGGGGTGTACAACAAACACATTTAGGTGTCTGACTGAGATAATTGAAGTGCTACAAACAGTTGGAATATTTCCATGGGGTGACTTGGTCAGAACCAGAACTAATGGAAATTGGCTTTGCAGCCTTAGTGCTTACAGCTGGTAATATCTTACATGATTTACACAAAAGAGATTTTCAGTCTGCAGATAGTACTGCACATGTCTGTCTTTGAGTATGTGAATAGTATTTTTAAGTTAAAAATTCAACATTAAAGTCTAAAGGTTTGGGTGGATTTTGATGCACTGTATGTTTTTTAACATAGCTGTTAAAGTTCAATACTTTCCAAGCAGAAGCAGGAATGATGTGTGGCTTTATTTATATGTGAAAATGTTATCCATGCTGGGAATATATGATTGCTGGCAGGAAAAAGTACTGCATGACTGATTCCCCTTTGGTAAATATTTGAATTCCAGTAGATCCATTATCAACTCCATATGAGGTATTTTTCAGTTCTTCCTGCATACACAGGAGATGAGAATAAGAGAAAAACAGAAGAGAGAGAATAGGTACAACCCCTAAACTAATCTCCTTGTTTCTGTCAAAGTAGTTTGGAGCTGTGGGGCAGGGAGACCTCTCAAATATTCATGTAGGGTCTTACTGGCTTCTGTTCTTATTTAATTTTTCTGCTATTTGATTTCATTCCTCTCTTTTAAGGAATTTAAACCTGAGTTCTCTAAGTTTTTGTTGACCCCGACACTGGACAGGTAAGTCTTGAAACAGAGCTTAATAGAAATTTTTATTGAAATTACTTTGAAGAAGCACATGAGGTAGGTTTTGCTCTGGTAGGAGGGTAGTCATGCCAGACTAGGGTGGGGGTGCTAAGACCATCCAGACAGTAAAAATAGTGTTTGTAAAAATAGTTTTGGACTGGTTGAGGTTTTTATAGTGATGTGTGGAATTTTCAGCAGTTGTGTTGGTTTTGCTTTGGATTTACTTCAGAAAGTTTTAGTGCCTACTGTGTGATGTTTGTAATTATATGAGTGGGGAAAGAGAAAACAGTGATGTAAGAGCAATTGGATAAAACTACCCTGCATATACAATAGATGCACTTCTTAACAAACTGCCAATCTGTTATAAAATTTTAATTATTAGTCCTTTCATTTCCCATTCCCAATAAGAAGGGATTGGCTTAGCTATGTTTGCCTGCAGAAAAACTAGAATGACCAATTAAAGTTCACTCTTTGGAGGAAGAGCAGATCCTGGATAGATATAGTTGATGTAGTTCATGTGGCATATGATATATTTAAAGCCTGGTTTTAATTTTGCGTGTATCAGCAGCATTGTAATTACATTGAACAGGTTATTCTGCTGTAGCTGTGCTTTAACATTTGTTACACAGAGTAAATTGGAAGAAATTTGGAATTGGGAGCATGGTGGAAAGGCTGAGGCCTGAAAGGAGGTGACACTGTGACTTTGTGACTGAATTTAGGAAATTAAAGATTCTTCTTTGTAAAGCTTGGTGATCATAAGGAGAGAGTGATAAGGGTGGATGGTCTCCAGCCATTTCTTTACTATCTTGAGATGTGGAAAATATGCATGAAGCTCTTGAAACTGCAGAAGTAATTTAATCCAGAGCAGTTGTGCAGTGCTTTATTTTGCAAGGGAATGAGGCAACCTTTTCCTGCTGCTGCTTTTCTGGGCAAAGGCATGTGCCATGAGCCACCTCCCCCAAATGCGGCACTTTGATACAGCCATGAAAGGCTGGAGCAAGCTGAAAACAAAACCCTAAGTCCTGTCGGTACAGTAAATACAGAGAGTGAAGCTCACTGTATGATTCCTGCTTTTTCTTTGCCTGTTTTATTTTGTTGACGGTTAGCTGTTCTTCCTTAGCCTGAACTTCAACTCTCAGCTGTGAACTCCTTTCCCTTTCCTTAGGGAAAGGCTTGGAGTTTGATAAAGCAGTCAAATGAGGCAAAAAAATAGTTGTACAAATCAGCAGTGCCCCCAGTGAGTGTTTCCACCTGAGTGGAGTGGCTTCTGTGGTACACTGAGTATGACATGCCATCTCCTGTGCCAAAGCCATTATTAAACCAACATACCATGCAAGATTCCTTAACACAGTATCAGCAGAGGATTGTTAAATATTCACCAGGACAGGAAGAAATGCAGGCTTTGGAAGAAAATGAAGCTTTCACGTGCTAACTGGCTGTTGAGAACTTGATGAAAAATTATGGTTCCTCACAATTGTGCCCCATTGTGCTCTTGGAGAGCTCTGTGTAGCTTCTTCCTTCTCTGAATCCTGATAGCAAGGCAGCTCCTGGAAGAGAGGGGGTCTGTGCTGTGTGCCTGGATGAAGGAAAAGAGTTCTTTAGATGTATATGGTGCTTAGAAAAAAGTGGTTTAATCATTTGTGTTGATTAAGCAGTGCTCAGCTGTAAGGAAGGGAGGTAAATGTCACACGTGCTTGGTGCATGGCAAAAAACCAATATGTGCCATTGATTTACCTGCTGTGTGTTAGCAGGTACATAGTGGATGGGTGAAAACAGTAATGGTTTTTGGGGGAAGAAACTAGATATTTTGCAATGTTTGTTTCAGGAGCAAGCATTAGATGTTTGCACCAGAAATGACATGAAAAGCTTGATGTCAACGCATAGAAGCTGAGAAATGCAGAGTTATAACTCAAAGGTCCTTTTTGCCTTGGACATTATAGCATCTGAAAATAAAATGAAAATAAATGAAAATGAAATAAAAGAAATCTGAATCACTTGCTTATGAGGAAGACTGAATGCACATAGCAGAAGCTGTAAAAATTACAGGGTCCATCTTAGATTTCTTTGCTCATTTACAGTATTTCAAATGATGGAGCAGTGTGATTTTGCTTTATGCAGGAAATTTTCAGCAGCTGATTATTCCACTGATGTTTCTTGGATTTTCTTTTCTTTTTGTTGTGTTTCATAGTAAAGAATGGTGCTAGACTTGTGACTTGAGATTTTCTGAGTGCCTTGACTTTTTCTTGTTGCCAGTCCTTCCCCTGGTTGGGTACCTGGCTGTGAGCACTGCATGAAAACATTTTGGTAGTTCACTGACTGCTGTAATTCTGTGATGAGTCTTCCTGGCTGGAATGGAAATGGATTTCGCTGGAAATATAATATGCTGAAGGCAGTTTTAGACATGGCTTCCTGTTTTCTAGCAGTACTTTGCAAAGAGACTCAAGTTTATAAGAGACCTACATTGATTTTAAAAAATCCCAACTGGCTCCTTGCCAGTTTAATTAATTAATTAGAACTAGTTCCACAGGCAGAGGTTTTTGTTATGAGTCAGCCAGCCATTATGATCAGTGACTATCTGCTCTGAAAAAATAGTGGCCTCAGACACACCTGAAATGGCTATTGTTTGCATGAGTGCCATTGGTTCTCTTTACAGGTTACAGAATACCTGTAAGGAAGCAAAGTTCAGCTTTCCTTGCAGTATGAATCAAATTCTTCCCTTTTCTTGTGTCTAGGGGAAGGTCCCCAGAGGTTACAGTTGGGTGGCACTAGGAAAATACAGAGTCATCTTCATCAGATTCTTTTGTGGAGGCACAAAAGAATTTAAACCCTTCACTCCCATCTGGGTCATGACTTGGTCACAGATTGTCTCCTGCTGTTCGTGTAAAGAGGAAAGTCTGCTTTTACGGAACAGCTGAGGTGGAGCTGGATTTACATTGGGCTGTTTTGTAGATGGGTTGTTTTCTGCTTTCTCTTCAACACTCTGCCTACTGGATGTTTGTGTCTGTAGCTGAACAGCTGATGCTTCAAAAAAGAAAATGGATAAGGAAGAAAACAGAACAACAGCTATTTCCTGAGCTGCTATAAATTGATGTGGATATCCCATTGTTAACCAAAGCTTCTCCTAGTGCTGAGGCGAAGATTGTGGCAGTGAGGTCCTGTAGTCCCAAGTCTTGTATCCTCTCACTTAATAGGAAGCACTTTTTCCTAAAGAAATGAGTTTTAATTGTTATCCAGCAAAATACTGTATATTTACTGCTTTTTACTATTATGTGCTAATTGTAGAGGCCATTTAAAGCCATTTCTTTTGCCCTTGATTTCTATGTTGCTTGGAAAGGATCTGGGGCAGTCTAGTTCACAGTAAATAAAGGAGTTTCATGGATGTCTAACCAGAGCTGGGCACCTCTTCAGAATGATGTAGGAAGATGCAAAGGTATCATTCATTCTTTCTGCAAACAGCAAATGTAATAAAAAGCTTCATTGGGTTTGTTTTCCTTCCTTCACACAGCAGCTGAATTGCAATTATACTAGATTTTTTCCCCACTGTTATTAGAAGGAGAAGAAAGCTATTATTCCACCATTTACCAAGTCAGACATGAAAATGAAAATGTTTATTTACTTTTGTTACAGAGGTTGAGTGCACGATCCTACTTGCATTGCCATCAGTGGCAAAGCTCCTGTTAATTGCTGTGAGAACTGGGTTGTCCTCTTGTTGGGAACGGGAGATGCTATGATCAGCTTCATTTGTGACAGCTCTAAAAGTGTTCAGAGCCGAGGAATTGAAAAGCAACCCACAAAAAAGAGGAAAAGTATAACAGAAAAACATCCAGCTATCCTATCTGTGGGCCTGGTAATAATTTTAGGGGAAGTAAACAATGGCAATGGACTGTGAAAACGTGCAGTGATCAAGTAAAAAAATACCAGATTGTTGGAAAATTTTTCCCTGAGGAAGAAGCCTCTCTTTTGAAAATAGGAAGTTCAAAACAAATATAGCAGACATGTTCAAGTTAAGATTTCTGATGCATGAAATGGGAGGTGTGTGGATTTGGGTTAGTCCAGTTTAATTTATCTTTAGATAAGCTTTGGGGGTGTCCCAGCTTGGCAAGTCCTGTTGTCTTTATGTATTCCCAGGCTTGCAGCAGGGTGGGGGAAAGGATGAAAGTATAAAAGGATGAAAGGATGCTCCTGCTTTTCTCTGCAGGTGTGGAGGTGCCCCAGTCTGAGCAATCCACCAGTGCTGCTCTGAGCCCCATTTAAACGGGGTGACACAGCTCCAGGTCTGCCTGTGTGGAGCAGGAAACAGACTGAATAGTGCATTTAAAATCTGTCTTTGCTTCTTCTGCTGGCAGAAGTGAAGCAGAGCTAATTTTATTTGAGTTTTACAGTATCTGAGCCAAAATTTATGTAGTCCGTGTCTCTGCTGTTTGATGAATAATCACCAAAACAAAAGTAATCAGTCTGTGTCTTTGTTCTTAAAAAGCAACAAAAAGTCATTATGGGAACCCTTGAAATAGAATAGAATATGAGTTGAGAAGGGAACACAGATTTTTTTTTTTTTGTAATTGTTAATGCCTTGCTCTAAGTAGAAAGCTTTTAAGTTTAAATAACTGTTTTAAAGTGATGAGAAAGGAGTGAAATGTGTCCTGCGCCCTACAGCTTTTGATGCATTTGCTTTCTCTTGGGAATAAATTTGAGCAGAGAAGTGCTAATTCCTCAATGGATTCAACTTTTATTTCTTGTCTTGTATTTATATTTACTAACCCAAACCTTCAGTACTTACATGAGATTGGGTTCTGGGTTAATGCATTTTGTCAGTCCTTATTGTAAGCAGCTTGGTAACTATTCAAATATTCTGCCTTCTCCATGCTCATCCTGTGCAGGTAGGAATGCCATTCCTGCCTGCTTCTTGCACATTTGGAGGTGTTAAAAAAGGGCATGAAGATGATGATGGCCAGAATGGGCAGAACTGGTTAATTTTGGGTGGTTTTTTTGCTTTGGTGAGATTTATTTTGGTTGTCTGTCCTCTCCCCTGCATCCCCCACACACCCAACCCTGTGTGCATGTTCTGAAGAAACAGCATTTAACAGAGGGGAAAATGTCATTATTGCAGATTCCAGTCTGGGTAGCTTATTTGATTGCTAACCAGATGGCAAATCCCCGTCTTAAATAAATAAATCATCCAGCTACGATAAACATCATGTAATTTAAACTGGTTTTTGGGGGAAAGGGGGTGTTGGTTAGCAAACACTAAACTGAGGCTGTTTCTGGTCTTCCTTATCTCTAGTGCCTGTGGGAATCCAAGTGCTGCAATTTCAGATTCCTGCCCAGCTTTTTGGGTTTCACAGTTTTAAGTAGATTTGTACAGCTGCACACATCCTGCAGGATTGGGCATTTGGGGTCTTCAAGACAAAGATTTGCTTCTGAAACTGTGTTTCACATTCTTAAATTAATTATTGAGCTTCTGGTGACTGAACTTCCCCTTCAGTTGCAAGAGTTTTCCCAGGCCATGTGTTTTATGAACTCTTTTTTTTATTTGATTTTGGCTTGGCCATGCCTGTCCCACAGTGAAGTTCTGCTGTCTGCCAGGTTTGGTTCTTCCCCTGATCACTTTTCCCTGTCCAGGGGAAGGTGTAAGACAGGAATGTGCATCATCCTCTGCAATCTCAGTCTCAAAAAGTGGTGCCAGAAGATGAGGCAGTGAAATTCTGACTGCTTGGATGCATCATGGTGTGCTTCAGACTCCTTTGTGCCTTTCCCTAGAAATAAGGTCAACCAAACCTGGGCTGAAACTGTTTTTTTTTTTTTCCATCAATCTATGAATTTGTGGCATGGTGCTAGAAATCACTTCCTGTTCTGAAGCAGATCTGATTTGAGGAATTTGGAATAAACCCTTTTTGATAAAAGGATCTCTAAAGATCTCAAAGTTTCTGAGACATCAGAACGAAGCCTGACATCTGTAATGAGATCACAGAGCTCAAGAGATTTCAGGCCCCATGTCCCTCGAGGTGATGTTGATGTGGTTTTAAAATGTGTGTTATCCTTTTTAGTCCACTGAAATCAGGGACTAAACCTGTAACCAGGACTAGATTCATTTCTTTGTTTGCTTACTTTTTCTGTCTAATGATGCTCTCACATCAGTTCCAAGTACGATGAGTTAGTACCAGGGTGTGTTAGCCTTTAGCATGCCAAGGATAAGCCATTTCTTCTGTGATAAAGGTGAGACAGTAGAAGATGCGAAAATGCAACTTCTGGACTGGCATTCAGCATTCCTTCTCCTTTTCTATGCTCTTGCCACTGACAGCCCTCCAGGTGAGCAGGGTGAAATGAAATGCTGTGGTCAAACACAGGATGCAGGTCCCAAAAATAAGGTAGAACCTTATTTTTGTTTTTGTGATAGCTCATGATGTCTGGCACAGAGCATCTGCATCTCAGCTCCTAGCCTGAGTAGGTTTTACAGCTCATACCGAGGTCTCTGCAGTTGGAATTATGCTGTTACCAAGAACTTCTGCTTTCCAGTTTGCTTTAACTGCAGACCAAGCAACACTGCACATACTCATTAATTGATTTACTTTCTTCTTGTACTTTGTTTTTATCCCATGCTACATCACCCGTGTCCTCATGCTGTACTTATGCAAGTTGCACTTATGTTGTACTTTATCAAGTTTTTGGGGACCAGACTTTCAAACAATATCCCTGAAAGCAGTTGATTCCAATAGATTTTCTTTAATCCAAATAACTTTTGATTTCTGCACAAGGTCCCACAAAGGTCTTCCTCAACACAGCTGGGAAAGACTAAAGTATGATGTTGAAGTATGGATGGAATACAGATTTTGGGGGTTTTTCTCATCCTATACCCATGTTTTCAGGTGCTGTAGAGCTGGTGTGTCACAAGACCACTAACACAGCAGATTATTTAAAAACAGTATAAAGGAGTTAGTGCAAGGCCACGCCAGCATTTGGTTCTGGAAGAGCAGAGTGCACACAAGCCCAGCTCCTTGTATGTGCTCTTTGCTTTTTTTTACCAAATAAAATTTTAGATTTTCCCAGAAAATCTATGGCATTTGAAGTTTGCTTTGCCTTTTTCACCTGCACCCAGTTACTTTCTCTAGCAAAACTGAACTGGCAAACCCAGCAATGTCTGTAAAGCTCTGGGCTTTGTCACACTTGGTTTTATTTTATATCCAAAGTACTGATACTATATTGATTGTTGTGTTCCACAGTTTAAATTCTGCAATTTTAGGTTGATTAATGGTCTAAAAAATATTTTTTGAGATAATGTAATTTCTCTGCTGACTCTGTCATCTTTTTGGTCTTACACAGAGATTCTGTAGTGTATGAACCATTTCTTTGTGGTTTAGTATTTAAAATTCTGTGAATTTTGGCATGTAGAATTTTTCTTTTTGTAGAGTTTCTTTGTAGAATTCTGTGAATTTTGGTATGTAGAATTTTTCTTTTGGTGCTTTTATTTGTGTTATTTCCCAGATTATCATTGTTGTTAATCTGTATATAAACATCTATTATAATGCTTAATCCATTGTTAAAGGAGACCTGAGAGCATCCACTGTGCTGTAAAAGAATAATTAGCTATTTTTTTCTTTGTTGCCATGAATTGAATTTTCACTCGGTGTCATATTGACTTTTAACAGTTTATTGAGAACCAGATTTGAGAAAGTCTGACTCCCACCCAACAGGCTAATCAGTCAATCTCTAATAGGCCTGTGATGCTCCACAGCCACCAGCTAATAGATTTTCCATTGTTGTCCCTTCCTTGCTGATCAGATAATCTGTTGCAGTAGCTGAGCCATGGCATGCACAAATGGCACTTTGCAGAGCATGAAGACCCTAAAATTCCCCTGATACAAAGTTTCCATTCTTTCCGACTTCCAAATTTGCCAGCTTCTACTTGCTTTTTGTCCCATTCCTCTTCTGATTCTGTTAAAAACTGCTACTTGTTGGATTTAGAGGTCCTGGAAGGTGGGAGACTGGTGATTCTGCAACTTCTTTTTCTCTTAATCTCCATGGAGCTGCTGTCCTACAGAAACCAGGAGGTGAAATTTCAGAATATTTTACCTTTGGTTTAGCTGTGGGATGTCAGCTCCTCTGTGGCTGCACTCACACCACAGCTGCTCCTTCCTGCTTGGGACACACAGAGACGTGAAACAATTCCCCCTGCTGCAGCTTTATCTGTTGTCAGGGCTCAAGGGATGGCAGGGAGTGGGTGAAACTTTGCTCTGTGAGGGAGCTGATGTTTGGGGAGCTCTCCAAAAGCCTGTAATCTGCCATGAAATTTCTGAATATAAAAATGGACCATCGCAGATGAGCGTTATTAACAAATGAGTTCATGCCAGCGAAGCGTGAAAGGAAAGCAAAAACAGAGAGATACAATGATATTGTTTCTCCATAAGAATTAGACTCTAAAAATAAGATTTTGAGTTGATCTTGCATGCTGCTTGCACTGCGGATCCAGGTGGGAAGCAAGGCCTCCTTTCTTCTGCTAGAACTGCTCTTAAAATTACATCAATGTGAAAGATAGAGCCCAAATCCTGCATAGAAAAGTAGTTGGGCTCTTAAGAAGCATATCTGGGGTCTGTAGGTCTAATATGAGGAAGAGGAGATGTTCGGAGTTCTGTCAGTAGCTCTTCACCCAGCTTTGTTTCTGCACAGAGCTTTGAGAGCTGTTTTTAACCAGGACCAAAAGTTAGCAGTTCCTCCTTTATTTATAGATAGGCTTTATGGGCCTCTAGATTGAATTATCCGTCCTCAGGGCAGGGGAAGAAGCGTAATTAGGAAAAAAATTCTGGTTTTGACAGTGCACTGGGCATTGTTTTGTGTCTGCACATCCCTACCCACCTTCCTATCCTGACAATGGTAATTTTCAGAAATTTTATCTTAGTGAATAGTAAGTTGTGAGGATAGGGATGTGAATGGACACAACACACTTCCTTCCTAACCACCTGCAGGGAATGCAGTTTTTCATAGTGGTTGGTTGATGCATGGACAAATTACTTGTTCCTAGAAACAGCAAATATTTTTAAGGGTAATTCCCAAGGAATGTATTTAGAAGAGGAAAAATACCACCTTTGTAGTCAGTTTTCACTTCTCTACTAGAGCTGTACAAGTAATTTTAAGAAAGTGTTGCACATGGTAGACATGGAAGTTTTGATGTAGCAGCACATTCAGCATTGAATGCAGCAATTAATTACTGAAAGGTGGTTGTACCATGAAGCTGCCTTTTAGGAACTCAGTAGATTCCAGATGTAGTTTCATCTTGTTGCCATGTTTTTGTGACTTTGGGCCCTGAAAGTCAGGGTCTTTTAGACCTGTTAGGCTTTGACCTGGTTTTACAGTCTTTATTGTGTAGCCTTCATCGCAGTAATTTTTTTCCCCTACCCTGGAGTGGTGAGCTTTTAAAATTAAAGTGAAATGAGGATGAGGCTGATGCAGTTAAAATCAGCACATGGAGTTGAACAGCTCAGTTCCAAGTTCTGAGCTTTAAGCACATGGTGAGTACCATAAGCCAGTGTCTTGAGTCTAAAAGGGAGAGAAAATGACCTGATCCCAATAGGTTTGCCAGGAGGAAGATGATAGATAAATGAAAAATAAGTAACAAAGGCTTCTAGGGATATTTGGGGGAAATAAGTTTTCTGGTTAACAGATAACTTAGGTAAGCTCACAAATGCTTTTTCTTTCCCCAAGTTCTTTGTTTCTGCTGGCTTAAGCTGTAAGTGTTAATGAGACAAAGATCTTTAGCTGATAGTGTTTATCAGAGTGTTACACAGCCAGCCAGAACCTTTAAATTGTTCTGAAAGATGAAGAACTGGGCAACAGAAACCAGAAACCGCCCTGAAGGAATGACCCTGACCTCACAATTTCTTTCATAATGCATTATCCCTTTTTAAAGTCACAGTTTTCATGATGTGCACTTCTAGAAGAACTCTTGGGCCTAAATTTTCTTGACTTTAGATTGTGATTTTTGTGCTTTGCTGGGAGGTTTAACCCCTTGAGCTCCTGCCCAGGTACACTCCATGGATGTGAGGCGTGGTCCTCCACTTCTCTAGCCAGAAGTGTTCCCTGTGTAGTGCTTAAAGCTCTTACAGACCTTTTGGGAAAACAGGGTTCACTGTTTTGGGCAGAGATTGTCAGCAGCCCTCTGGAGAAGGAACTTAGACTGACTAGACCCAGTCTAACATGCCATTTCAGGCTGTTGTGGAGCCCAGACAGCAGTGAGGGTATTTTTTAATAACTCAGGCCAGAATGATGGTGAAGCCTTCATCCTATAGTGTTTGCTGCTAAAGGTGGAAGATTTCATTATTCTTAACTGCAACTAAGAGTTGGGTTTTTAACAATGCCTGAGATTCCATTCACAGTAAGAGAGATGCTACTTTGATATAAGTGCAAAAACATGAGGAGCAAGTCTGTCATGAAATATGTTAGCTGGAATTTCTTCAGCCTCATTAATTAGGTGAAAGACTCCACAATTCCTAAGGAGTGTGTGGCATTCTTTGTTCGTACATGGATCTATGCCTCTACCCAAAGAGTTTGGCCAGAGAGAGCAGTTGGCCACCACGGGCTGAGCCCTTCCCTCTGCCTCTCTGAGGAGCTGAACTGCAGCACTTGCACTTGGTAGTCATTTAAAGAAAAAAATCAAACCCCTGATTGGATTGCAGTTATCTGCACCGTGTCTTGGTGGAAAAGTGGATGTATGTATGGAATAAAAACGGGTTAGTGGTAACACTCTACAGAAAAAGATCATGGGTGAGCTGCTTGTGGCTCACTCCAGAGCTCCCCTACCCCTCTGGGTGGGGGCAATCTGCCCCTCTTGCTTCAAGCTGGGAACAGTTGGCAGCTTCTAATGTAATTTCTGAGAGAATTCCAGGCTGTGTTAGTCAGCAATCCCTGATGGCTCTGAGGATGGAAATGCTGCTGGACAGGGCTGGGCCAATGAGAGAGGTTGGAAACACCTCTGTGATAACAGATTTAAGAAGAAAATCAAAACAAATTTTGTGGCAGTTTTAATCCCAGCTAGAGAAAAGGAGGAGGTGAGAACACGAGGTAAACAAGGTGGAGACACTTAAGTCAGCGGGGAAGGAGGGACAGGAGGTAGTCCCGGGGCCAGAGCTGACATTCCTATGCGGCTGTGGTGAGAGCATGGTGTGAGACAGCTGTGCCCCTGCAGCCCCTGGGGATCTAGGGGAGATGCAGAGATCCAGCCCCTGGGGATCTACGGGGGATTTGGAGATCCACAGGGCATGCAGGGATCCACCCATACCCACTGGGGATCCAGAGGGGATGCAAAGATCCAGCCACAGGGAATGGGGATCCAGGGGGGATGCAGAGATCCACCCCAGCCCCCAGGGGAAGTGCCCAGGTTGGAGCAGTGGGTGCTTGGAGGGGGCCTTGGTCCAGTGGCAGACGCAGTGCAGAGAGAGGACCTTTGCTCCCAGGCTGGAGCAGCCTGTCCTTGGAGGATGGCACCCCATGGAAGAGTGACCCACCTCACAGCAGTTTTGGGAGGACTGTGTGCCTGTGGAGGGGATCACATTGCAGCAGTTTGGGCAGGACTGCTGCTCACGAGATTGGAGCCATGCTGGAGAAGCTCACAGAGAGAACTGTGTCCCATGGGAGGGACCTCACGGTCTCACAAGGGGAGGGCTCTTCTCCTGGGCAGTGGGAGAAACCCGGAGTGATGAACTGACCCAAACCACCACACCCTGTGCCCTGCACTGTCGATGGGGATAGAGGGGCTGGGGAGGGGGGAAAAAGGTGTTTTTAAAGGCTTATTTTACTTCTCAGTTTTCCTGCTCTGATCCTGTTAGTAATAAATTTATCTCTCTGAGATGAGCCTGTTCTGCCCTTGGAGTTGTGGTAAATAGGTATGATTCATGCTGACAAAATTGAAACAGTAATCAATATTGATACAGTAATTAATATTTGGAAATAACAAAACAGTAAAAAGGTGTAATGCCAAGAAAGAAAGGGAGAAGAGGGGTTCCCTCCACCCCCCCGCCCTTTTCCTGCAGATGTTCAAGGCAGGAAAAAGCAAGAGATAACAGTTACTAAAAATTAACAGAAAGAAAGGAAAATCTGGTTGGGTCCCAGGAAAATGCTAATTATATGAGATTTATTGCTTTGATGCTTAAATATAATATATTATCTTATATTAATTTTGGCTTACATTGTACTGGCTTGGTGCACATGTGTAGCCCAAAGGTGAATTAAAGGACATCGAGGAAGAGGAGAGGCCTTCATCCGTGACGACCCCAAAAGACTTGTGCGACCACCAAAAGAATGCTGGAGCGTGCGCGGTAAAGGTGGTGATGAGGGCGGAGGTAGAAGTGTGATGAATCGAAAATGGGAGGAGATGGCATTGACACCTGGCTTATAAGGGGGGAATCTTCACTTGGCAAGCTCGTACGTGAGGTGGCCGGGGTCCAGAGCCCTGCACTCCGTACCCTGCAGTTTATCTTTTGCTTGTGCGCTATTATCTGAACCAAATTATCCCTTATTTTAACCAAATTATATTGTCAATATTTCAAGTGTATCCGATTTTATATATTTTAAGCTATTCAATTAAAACTGCTGCTACCTTTAATATTGTTTGGGGTTTTTTTTGATGATGGGATAATTGGGCAAATATAACAGTGTTTTTTCCCAGTCCTTATCTCAGCTCATGAACTCTTTGTTAAATTTTCTCTCCTCTGTCCGCCCAGAGGAGGGTGAGTGAGCAGCTGTAGGTGCCTGGTGTCTGGCCAGCCCCTAAACACTACACAGGTAAAAAACAAACAAAAACTGGAAGGAGTCCTGTATTTTGTGATAGCTTTCCCTGCAGAGAGCATATACTCTACCCATGTATTTTACATGTATTTCTTCACTTTTCTCACCTGATTTGATGATTTCTGAGCATCTTGGAACACTAGAATGGTTTAGTTCTTAGTTATTGAAAAGTAAATAAAAGCGTGTTTTGTGGAACAACAGTATGGATTCTGAAAATGCTGAAAAAAGAATAATAAATAAAAGAATATTGAAACTTAGCAAGTGATTCCAAATAGAGTATGTTATCAATACAGGAGTCACACCAATGATGAGCTGTGCTTTATGAACACTTCTCAAAGTGCCAGGTTACAAGTTTTTGTTTTATTTTTGTTGGCCAATGTCTTAACATTCTCCTAATTGTATATTTTTCAAGCTGGCTTACTCTTAAGTTTCTGGCTTACTCTTAGGAGCCTGATGCTTCAGAAACCACAATGGATTTTAAGGAATTGCTGTTGTCAAAATCTACCTGTGGTAAACTTCCATAAGAAACAGTCAAGGTAAACTGCAGAGGGAATATTCTTGGAGATCTCCATATATAACAGTGAAATGGGAAAGATTTATGTTCTCTAAGCCACATGTAAGCAGCTTCTGCTGAAATCATCACTCTGCCTATGAGGTATTTAAAAGACACCTGGCTGCTGGCCAGGCACTCTGAAGGTCTCAGAGAGGGGCTGGGTGCTCCAGCTGAGATGGGATTGGCTCTTGAGCCCTGGGTTTAGGTTTCACCTTTCAGGCTGCCAGATGAGGAGACTATTATTTCATTAATGATCTATCCAAACATGCCTACTTCTTATATGTACTACTTTGTTTATAAAAGGAAATTATCCATTTAATGAGTAATAGCAAGAGAACGGGAGAAGGGAGAGAAAACCACTCCTACATCCATTGGGACAAATTTCCTTGCAGAGAAAAGCCTTCTGTTTCCCATAATGAATTCTTCTGCAAATAGAAACATATCTTAAGTGCTCCTGCTGTGCTAGTGTGTGTACATTATGTATATGAACATAATTGTGCAATAGGTGTCGAATATGAGGAGATGTCACTTGGATATAAATGCAAAAACGTGGGGGACAAGTTTGTCATGAAATATGTTAGCTGGGATTTCTTCAACCTCATTAATTAGGTGAAAGACTTCACAATTCCTAAGGAGGGTGTGACATTCTTCCTCCTGTTTCTGCTACTTTTGTCTTTAATGTAATTATTTCTGAAATCTGTTCATGCAGATCTATTTGTGAGCATGTAAAGTGAGCAAGGTGGGAAAACCCCAATCATTGGCAAGGTTTTGTGGCACCTTTCAGGGGAGAGGGGGTGTCAGGTTGTTGAAGGGAGTGGCAGCTGCTGGTGACAGCAGGATTCCTGATTACTGTCACAAGAAAGGACAGCAGTGCTAAGTGGACAGGCAAAAAGAAATTTGAGACCAGAGCACAGCAATTCAGCTCTCACAGACAAATGAAGTGCAGAAAAGGGAGCCCACCTTTTAGTGACACAAGGTCACTAATTCAAACAGTAGTGGGACCGCTGCAGAGACTCCTCCACAGGCTTTGAAGATGTAAAGCCAAAGCACCCAATGAATACATCTGACTGATGCTGATCAGCAAAATACACTGTTTGCTTGCAGCCTCTTACAGTACCCTTGAAAATTCACTGAGAGCCAGATCCAAAATCCTTCTTGGAGAAAGATGGGACGGAGGGATAAAAGACAGAGAAAAGCAAGAAAGGTGGATCTGGTGTGCTGGTGTGGACGGCTCCATTTGTATCTGTGCAGGATTTGTCATCTTCCCAAAACTGTTCCATTGCATTTGCCTGTTTGCAGGGTACAAACTGTTCCCTTCCCAAGCCTCCCTGTGCAGAAGCCAAATATTGCCAGAAGCTCTCTGGAGATTTGGTAGAGCCTTCCAAGGCTTAGACTTCCTGCATATTCACTTGGGGTGGAAAAAGAAATGGGATGAATTGGCACCTGCTGGGAGTGGCTTGGAAATTATTTATGTTCTGTCAACCTGATTTACAATTTGGTGTCCTTGTGAGCTCCACAGCTGTAAGAGTGTGAAAATGAGGGGGTTTTTACATGGTCGGGGAATACATTTTCAAGGGACATAATTTGGTTTTTGACTTTTGTCCTTCCTTTCTTCAGTCCTGGATTCCTATTTCATTTGAATGTCTTTGGGAAACTTCATTGTTAGATGGAGTTACACTTTCAGTCAGTTTTTATCCTAAAATTTGGTGGAGGGGCAAGGTAAATAGTAATTCCAGATAATAGAAATTCCATTTTTTTGAATCTGTCTTAAAATGTAGTGTGCTGTTTTTTCCACAATGATTTTGAAGCACTTCCACTCTGCTGTGGCAATGGAGGGTGAAGAGAAGAGAAGGTGACCTCTGTGCCTTCACCGGCACTTGGTGACCTCTGGACCAGTCTTGGTTAGGATTCAACAGGTTTTAAATAAAACTTTGTTACTTCTCCTATGGTTCTATCAATTTCTACAAAAAATATTATAGAAAAGTACAGATTTGTTTAGGGGAGAAATAAACAAGATACTCAAAACATCCTTCAGTTGAAACTGCAGGAGTTTAACTTTTTTAACTTTAGGCAAAAGAGGAGATGACAATTTGAAAACAAACATGGCTGTGGAAATGATCAAACAAGCATTTTTCTGCCTACTTTACTCTTTTCTAAGCATTTCTTGCAGTTGCTTTCATTGCAGTGTTTGCTGTCATTTCCACACATGTGCTGTAACTTAACCTTGCAATTCATTGACCAACAGCAATCATTGCAAGCACAACCCATTCTGACTTTTAAAAGAAAAATAAAAATACAGTGGTTTTTACAATCAATGCATGCATTTTCTGAATAGTGGAAAAGCATCTGGAAGTCAGCATTCGTTTCTCTTTGCTCAAGAAATTCTTTGGAATCTAAATTGCTTGGATTTTTCCAAATCCTTCTTTACCCAAAAATTCAGAAGTATTGAAATGATTAAATGCTGCAAAAATCTGCTACCTTTGATCTGTGGGTGATTACAAGTATTAAAAAGTTTTATTTATTGTGTTGTAGATTTTTAGGGGGAGCTTTTTCTACTGCATTCCCAAGGTTGTGAGTAGGATTCCAGTTAAGGTTGATGGAAATCACAGCACGAGTTCAGAGTGATGCACATTGCATTTTATTCCTGACTTCTCACAGCACTGGGCAAGCAACTTCACCCTTTTTCTGTATTTTTCTTGCTAGAAAGTGTCTGTTCACTCTCACCTCCTGGTTTTTTTGGGATTTTTATAAGTATTGTAGGTGCCCTGGGCCAGGATGAGCCTTTGCTTTCTTGGTAGAATGGCAGAACTTGCTTAAAAACCTCTAGGTTCTACTGTAATAGTAATGGCAATCCTAAATAACAACCCCATAAGCACCTTCTAGTTTACTGCAAACAACTTTTGTTCATAATATATACCTTACTTTTTTTCTCTTTTTTTTTTAACAAATTAGAACATGTGAAGTCAAGATAAAAACCCCAGAGTATTCAGGCTTAAAAAAATAATTTAATTAAAAAATAAATTCAAGATTAAAATAAATTCAAAAATAAAATAAGTTCAAATAAAAATAAATTTAGTTTAAACAATATTTAAATTTAAAAATTAATTTCAGAAAATGCACTTGTGTCACTTAGAAGAAGTAAGAAGCTGGGTAGAAATGCTGTATTGCTGTCCAGATGGAAAACATGTCAAATATGCATGAAACTCTTGGCCCAGGGGATGGGGAGGTTGAGAAATGGAATGCCTTGGTTTTTTTCTTTTTTTTTTTTAACAGCTAAGAGAGACCACTTGCTTTCAGCCTCACCTCTAATCCTGATAAAAGACTTCCTTGGACTCAAGGATGCTCTTCAAAGAGAATTGAAGGGCACGTTCTAATTTTATTTCTCAGAGAAAGCTGAAATGACAACGTTCTCTTCATATTCTCAGAGCTGCTTCAGAGCTGCTCCCAGGGCTGGTGCCAGGGGGTTTTGTGAACATTATTTCCTTGCCCTCTAGTAAAAGCTACGTGGAGCTCAGCACCAGGCATGAACCAAGGGGAGCTCACTCTGGAGCTGCCTCAGAACCTGGAAATCCAGGATTTCTGAAGAAAGGAACCACACTGGGGGCTCTGCAATTTCCCCTTGCATCTGCAGTGATGAAAACTTTGCCATAATTGCAAAGTTTTTTGCTTTCTCAGCTCCTCTGTATATCCTGACCTGTTTCTAAGGTGGCTGTGAAAGGCCCAAGACAAGTAAATTTGACAAAACTTGCTTATATCTTAAAAAATATTTATATTCTACCATCCTGATGTACCATTTGGTGTCCCTGTGAGCTCCACAGTGTGAAAATAAGGGATTTTTACATGGTTGGGGAATGCATTTTCAACTGATATAATTTGGTTTTCGACTTTTGTCTTTCCTTTCTTCGGTCCTGGATTCCTAGATCATTTGAATGTCTTTGGAAAACTTTATTGTTAGATGGAATTACACTTTCAGTCAGTTTTTATCCTAAAATTTGGTGCAGGGGCAGGATTCTTGTGTCCATTAGCAGCTGCTCAAGGAAATTGTGCAAACTGGAAAAGGTGAAATGCCACACCTGCTTCTTTACTTAGCTTGTCTAGAAAACCTAGGTAAAGGTTCTAGGTTTTCATGGGGTTTTCTTGGGTTTCATGGGGTTTTCCAGGTTTCTAGGTTTTCATGGTTTTTTCGTGGGGTTTTCTTCCCCATGAAACCCTGGAATAGTTGAAATCTCCTTAGGAAAACGTGTGTGGTGCTGTAATGGTTGTTTTTCGGCAGTGTTGAAGGACATCAGCTTGTGTTCACACAGTGAAGAGGTTTTTCTGCATATATTATGGTCATGTGGGGATTTATGTTATTGTAAGTCTTTGGCCTCTGCATTTTGGACCTCCACAACCAGCAGACAAAAGGAGTTTGGGATGTGAAGGTTGTCCTTTTTGTAGAGAAGAAGGAGGTTTTCCTTCCCTGGTTCTCAGCTTGCTAAAGGAAGGCAGGATACCTTCACATCTGTTCTTTTTTCACGTGGTTGGCCTGTACCACAGCTTTATAGTCTGCAGGATACACTCCTGACATCTGCAACAGCCCCTGTTCTGTTTATTTTATTTATTTATTATTTATTTATCATTTTCTTATTTGCTGGAGTTAAAAAAGAAGAAAAAAAGTATTGTTTTTATACCTTCTTGTTATAAGACTGGAATTGTGCTGATAAAGAATGAGCAGAAATGGCCAAACAGCCTCTCAGGGACAGGAAAGAATGGTGTGAACACCTTTGTTTTGGCTTTTTGGCAGTCACTGGATCAGGTTTTGTTTCATTCTTTATTTGGAGGTAGAGAGCAGAGCCTGGTGATTGATCTGTTTTATGTTGTATTGAAGAATTGAGGATTCTTCCATTGTATAAATTACTTGCAATTATTTTTTAGTTTCTCCTAATCACCTAATTAAGGCGGGGGGGGGAACTTTTCAGTTAACTGATGGTGGGAAAATGTTAATTTCATTAGCTTGATCATTTATCAGCTAATAAATTGGAATAGGAAATGTCATTACTCTGTCCAGTGTATGCTGGTTACTAGTTCTGGTATTTGGTTCTTGTCCAATATTCATAACTTGTGAGCCATGTTTTTTGGTTTATTTTTCTAATGGGTTTTATGCCTCTTAGTTCATTTTGCCAGTGTGGTAAATTTGTCCTTTCATACAGCAACTCCTGTCCCTGTATTATGCATTAATCTTCCTTCTTTTCAAGGCTCCCAGGTCTCCAGGTCCATAAATATTCCATGATTAGAAAGCCCCTTATGTTTCCCCTCTGGACTGGAAGTGGTTTAGAAAGAAGAGAGGTTACAGAAGTAAGGGAAGAGATAACAATGGTTTAAAGTCAACATGTTGTTAATAGGTTGTTATTTGTGAAATTAGCCACTGAGGATGTAATGATACAGAACAGAATGGAGCTGTGACATGCAGCATCAATAAGAATAGGGCTGAAATATTTATGGTTTCATACTCCATGGAACAGTTGTAGTTTTAATTGTTCATTTTTCTGCATCCACACGATGTTTCTTTGTCTTTATGTGGTGCAGTTGTTTCTATGAAGCTTTTGTAGCTCCTAACTTCCTATTGCCAGAGCAGCACCTGCTGGCTAGAATTGATAGAAATGTCATCTGAAATTCTTTGCTAAACTTCTTTCTTCCCTATTTATTCAGGCCATAACTATTTCCTTCCTTAGGTTTGAAGAGTTATGCCAATTGTCAATGCAGAGAAGTCACCATCAACATCTTAAAAATAGTCTAATTTTCCCTCAGGAATTAAGAAGCAGGATGCAGAGATGGGGTTTGCAGCACTTTTGTACTCTT
>NW_005054388.1:2879789-2879997 GCF_000277835.1 Geospiza fortis
CCCCCCCCAAATACATAAATTTTTGCTCCTGGACATACTATTTCAGTTCCTATCACAGTTCTCTTGCCAAAACAGAGTATCTTTGAGCTCTGTCTCTTAAAATGTGTGAGCCAACTTTCAAAATGACCCTATGATCTGATGTTTCAATGTGTTCAGTAGATTCCCTTAGCTGGGAGAGCAGTGCTGCAGACACTGGCATGGAAAGCAT